>NC_056741.1:50500257-50802757 GCF_019279795.1 Protopterus annectens
CTAGCACTGCTGGTAACGGAGCTGTAAAGGGATCCAAGTTTCTGTGCTCCGCCCAAACTGAAAAACGTTTTCATTTGCTATAATAAACCTTCCTCGTAGAAGGCTTATGAGCGGCTACTAAAATAGCCTTAACAGATGACGAGATACCGGGAGTCATAGCTATCACTGGAACTGGATCAACCAAGCTGTGAGCTTGAGATTGTCCAGGTTCGGGGTGGTCAACCCTAGCGGGTGAGAGATCAGATCCGGTGTGGGATCTAGAACCCATGGGGGGGTTTCACTAGGTGAGACCATAGGCAAGGGAACCACGCTTGACGAGGCCGGAATGGGGCTATTAGGATCACTCTGCTCCCCAACAGACATGCTTTCTGCAAGAATTTCAGCATCAGGGGAAGAGGAGGATAAGCATAAAGTAGACCGGATGACCAAACATGCACCAGAACGTCTCTGGGGGATTGCCCTGGTGGGGGAATTAGACCGAAGTAGTCGCTGCACTTTGCGTTCGAAGGAGACGCAAAGAGATCGTAGCAAGGTTGAAACCATTTGAGGAAGATTTGCTTCGCCACTCTCGGGTTCAGAGACCACTCGTATGGTGAAAGGATGGTTCGACTCAACCTGTCTGCCAAGATGTTCGACTGGCCCAGAATGTGCGTTGCTATGAGAAAGCTGTTGGTGGAGATCGCCCATTCCCAAACTCTCATGGCCTCTCGAAAAAGTGGGTAGAACCTGATTCCCCCTTGTTTGTTGATATACCAGATGAATGACACGTTGTCTGTCTGAATTGCAATAGTTCCCAAGGGAAGAAGGGCTTGGAGTGCTTGCAACGCAAGGAGCACCACTCTCACCTCTAGGACATTGATGTGCAACAAGGTCTCTGATTGGGTCCACGTGCCTTGGACGGTTCTGCCCATACAGTGTCCCCCCCAACCCAAGGCGAGAAGCGTCCGTGGTCACTGTGGTTAGAGGGGGGGACATAGAGAAAGGACGCCCTTTCTGGAGGTCCGGAGACTGGAGCCACCAGAGTAGGGCTTTCTTGCAAACCCTGCTGAGGGGAATGGGTGAACTCAGTGGATTTTGCAGGATGGACCACTGAACCTGTAGGGTCCATTGCAGTACCCTCATGTTCAGGCGCGCCAAGGATAGCAGATTGATATAGTCGTCGCTATGGAGCCTAGAGCCCTCAGGACCAATTCCGCTGGAGGAGCCGGGTAGTTCAGAATGGCTAGCACGTGGAGCTTCAGGGTCCGAAGTCTGTCCAGAGTCAAAAAGACCTGCAAAAAGTTTGTGTTCAATCTGGCTCCAATAAAGTGTAAAACCTGGGTTGGTTGGAGAGAAGATTTTTTTGATATTGATTTTGATTCCCAGTCGGGAGGCCAGATGGAGGAAATAATCTCTGGCTGAGCACAGTAGATGCCTGGTGGGGGCGGACAGGAGCCAGTCGTCTAGGTACGGAAAGACCTGTATTCCCTGAAGTCTCAGGTGGGCTGTTACCACTGCTAATACTTTGGTGAACACCCTGGGTGCTGTGGTGAGACCAAAGGGAAGGACCCTGAACTTGTAGTGGCTGGCTCCTAGCCGGAAGCGGAGAAACCCTCTGGACCGCCTGTCCATCAGAATGTGATAGTACGCATCCTTGAGGTCTATGGAGCACATCCAGTCGTTCTCCTGCAAGAGTGGGAGAATGGACTGAATGGTGACCATCCGGAACTTCTCTTTGGCCACTGACAGGTTTGGGAAGGATAGATCGAGGATTGGTCTTGGGTCCCCAGTCTTTTTTGGCACCAAAAAGAACCTGGAGTAAAAGCCTGATCCGGATTGGTCTGGGGAGACGTGCTGGATTGCTCTTTTTTCTAGCAGCTGAAGGATTTCTGCTGCTGCTGCCTCCCTTTGATTGGGTGGGACATCGGGGAGGCTCCAGGGTTTGGGAGGAAGGTTGAGAAAGGGAATCTTGTAACCTCTGGATATGATCCGAAGCACCCAGCGATCTGTTGTAATGGACTCCCACATTGCTAGGTGCCTCGAGAAACGCCTCCCGACTGCCTCCAGAGTGGAGCAGTCGGGTAACCCTTCAGGGTTGCTGCGCGGGCCGATCAGAAAAGGGATCTCTCAACCTGAAATTCTTCGGTCCCCCTCTGCCTCTGGGCCAGCATCCACCCTGTCCTCCTCTGCCTCTGAAGGACGAGGGGTCCAGAGCGAAACAGGACTGTCCGGAACCACATCTTCTGTCCCTTTTGGTTCCTAGTGAAGGACCTCTGGGGAGCAGAGAAGCGGATTCCGACAGCAGACGTCTTCCCGTCTTTCTCGCTCTGGACCAGTGTGTCGCATACAGTCTTGCCAAAGAGCGAAGAACCGTCAAACGGGGCATTAGTGAAGGACACCTTGAAGAGTTCTGCAAAATCACAATGGCGGAGCCAAGCATGCCGTCGTAAGACAACGCCTGCTCTGCTAGCTCTAGCAGCCCCTTCCATGGCATGAGAGAGGAGCCGCATAGAGGTGTTAGAAATGGATTTGAGTGTGGCCATTCGGGTAGAGAATACTTTCTTATCCTCTGCTGACATGGACTCTGGGGGCGACCCGGCATATTCTTTGATGAGATCCCGCTGGAGTCGTATCACGTGTGCCATATAATTCGGTGACCTTACCGAGAAGGTGGCTGAAGCGAACATCTGCTTCCCCAAACGGTCCATTGTCCGAGACTCCTTGTCTCGAGGATGGACCAAGGAAATCTCCTGGGCCAGATCCTTTTTTAGTGGCGGCTGCCACCAACATGGCATCTACAGGAGCACTTGCTCCAACATGCCCTATCGGAAGGGGGACTAAGAATTTTATCAGGCCTCTTGGGAATGGGCTCCACAGTGTCCGGCTCCTTCCATGCCCTGGTAGTAATCAGGTCTACCAGGGAGTCGGCAGGAGGGGACACCCAAGAGGTAGATGGGCCTGCGTCAAACGCCTCCAGAAACACAGACTCATCAGAGGAAGGTTTATGGGCAGACCACTCCCCTCTAATTCGAAGCATTTCCATGATGTCTCCGAAGGAGACATCTTCGGGGGGGTGACCTTGAGGAACCTTCCCCTTCCTCTAAATCTGTGTCTGTTGTCAAGGACTCAGGTGAGTCCAAGTGCCTCCTCTTGCACTTACCTTTGTGAGAAACCTCCTCGGGGTGGGGGGGGGCTGTCCGAAGAGCCCTCACCAACAACATCTTGTTCCTCCAAGGGAACTATCGGAGAAGTACGTGCAGGCTGTCCCTGGGGCCGGGTGATGGAAGGTAGGCCCGTCTGAGATGAATTGCAGGGTGGAGCCGTAGCAGAAGCCTGGGGCCTCGAATCCCTCGATAGAACCCTCTACACAACATCGAACGCCGAAGCGGAGCTGCTCTCCCTGGGATCAGAGAGCAGTCCCCTCGGATCTGATGTGTGGATTGGAGCTGGCGCCAAAGCAGTCAGATCCAAAGGGCCAGTATGCTCCGACCGAGACCGAGTCAAAGGACACACTAACACCTCCGGATCTGAAGCTCAGCTCCTCTTGGCTCCGAGAGTTCGGATCTGAAAAGGGACCAGACAAACTCGAGGTTGCTGTCGGCACCGAAGTACAAGGTACTAGCAGAGCAGACACTCCCCCGGCTCC
Source organism: Protopterus annectens (assembly GCF_019279795.1). Lineage (NCBI taxonomy): Eukaryota > Metazoa > Chordata > Ceratodontiformes > Protopteridae > Protopterus > Protopterus annectens. The sequence goes on from NC_056741.1 coordinate 50,503,883, forward strand.
AACGTTACTTGGCTTCAAACCCCAGAAATGGGTCGGAGAAGGAGCTATCTGGCAAAAAAGGGGGTCGAGCACCCCCCCCCAGAGGTGGGGGGCAGGAGCACTCCCATCTGCAGCTGGGCCTGGAGGAACCTACGCATCATCCGGTCCATGTCTGCATCAGATAAGCTTCTAGTTGACCTAGAAGAGGCCACCAAGGCGGGACGGGAGTGCCGCCTCAACCTCGAAGGCGACCGGGTCTCCTCCTCCTCCGGAGAAAAACGGGGTGCCACACTCTGTGCATTTAGAAAAGAAGGCTTTAGGGGCCTCAGACATACTTAGAAAAAAATTTAAACACTAGGCCCAACACAAACACTCCTTCACACACACACAGGGGGAGGACAAACTAACTAGATACAGTTAAGTTTAACTACCAAAGGTCACTAATAATATGAATAGACTAGGGGTAACACACAAATATTTTTTAACAGAAGAAAAGAGAAAGATTTTTCTCGCAAAATACGTTCTACCCATGCCTGGAAGCTCGATCAAGCTGCTGACTGAGACGCGGCAAACGAGATCTGAGGGCAAGAAGGATTAGCAGGGGATTATGGGTAAGGGGGAGGAGCTTGGAGCTCAGATCTTAGCTGTTTGAAGCTGCCGGCTCGCATCCGATATGGATCAGATACCCACAGGTTGATGGACAAATCAAGTTAACTACTTCAGATAAAATATTCTGAACCAAAGACTCATATTTCTTAGAATTCTAACACCAGAGTGCTACACCAAGACACTTCAGACAGCTACACACTGAACAGTGGGTTGATTAGCAGTCTTCCAGTGTGGAAATGGGGAAAAAGTGTTTGATATGTGGGTAAAATTCAGTTACTGGTTAGTAAGTGAACAACAACAAAGGAGAAATTTGGAGAAAATGAGATAAGGTCAACCAGAAAAGAAAAAGCTCTGGCTGGAAAGGACCTTGCAGCTGTTCAGCAAAAAGCAGGTCAAGGTTCAGCTTTTGTGTAGGACATGGCATCAGTAATTTAGAGGAATAAATAAATGCACTCAGAGGTGTTTAAAATAAGTGAAACACTGCAGAAATATATAACGCCAAATAAAAAAAGTCAGGAAAAATGGGGAAAAAACGAACTATTAAAATGAGCTGATAAAAATGCAGAAAATCAGAAGGAAATACTGCCTGAACATGAGGGTTCTCAAAAAGAACGTTCAAGAAATAGATGATTTAGAAGATGGAGCACAGTGAGAAAAAACTGGCATATTCTGCTATACACCAGAGAAACTGGAAGAAAAAGATTATTTTCACAAAATTGATGCTAATCTTCTTCTTCTTTCGGCTTTTTCCCGGTTAGGGGTCGCCACAGCGGATCACCTTGTCCGCACATTGAATGGCAGTGGAGTTTTACGGTGTCGAGTTGCCAGCCGGCCCAACCTTCCACAGAAGGCACACTCACACGCACACCTAGGGCCAATTTAGAGTGTCCAATCCACCTGCAGCATGTCTTTGGGATGTGGGAGGAAACCGGAGCACCCGGAGGAAACCTACGCGACCACAGGGAGGACATGCAGACTCCACACAGAAGGCACCCCAGCCGAGGATCGAACCGGAGAACCTCTTGCTGTGAGGCGGCAATGCTAACCACTGCACCACCAAAATTGATGCTAATAAGTAACTGAATTGGTGTTCCACAACAGTATTTGTTAACTGAGAGGGCACATCATTTGTAAGCTTGAAACATGGCCATGAGAAAGCAGCCATGACCTACATTAGTAAAGATGCAAATCAAACCAGCATAAAGAGCTGCTGTTGACTGACAGAAGAAAAAGTATTGAAACTATGGACACCAGTGTGTCTGTGGAAAATTTACTGTACAACAGACAGAAGAAAAACAAGTTTATCCCTACACTAGAAGGATATCAAGAGGCGGGTTCAAGATAGCGGTCTTCAGCACATTTTTTTCTGGGAGGATCAAAGACTTGGATGAAGAAAAGGCTAAGGAAGAATAAAGCTTAGCAAACAAACTGAAATGGAATCTGGTTCTCATTCTTTTGACAAAAATAAAGCTCAGAATGACTTCGCCAGTGAAATCTTTCTCATTGTTCCAAAGGAAAGTTCTTGAGCAACAAAAGTGCAGGGGCTGACCAGAAGAATCAGGAGCACCACTGACTTTAACCAGAGACTGGTGTTGGAAGAACAAAATAATCAGCAGGAACAGCAACACTGTGAAATGAGTAAATAAATGGGAGAACCTTAACACCTCAATTCCATTAGATGAAGTTTACACATGTGAACTGTGGTTCTGCAAGACATGGTGAATGAACTGAACAGAGGTTTGTTAATGGTGTTAAACTGGCAGGAAGCCTCCAGAACATACACCCTGCATTATCTCATTGTTTAGAAGAACACCGAAAGAACTAAAGTAGTAACAAAAAAGTTTTTGTCATTAATATTTGCATAAAGTGTTCATGAGGTAAAGCAGTTCTGTAAAGTATACAGTCAGAGGTATTTTCGATGTGAGAGTTCTATCAGTGACTGCAATATATCCCATTGAAATTAAACATGAAAGCACTTTTTCTTAATTGTAACAAATCTAGCTTTTACACTAACAATATAAAGACCCACACGAATCCAATTAAAAGTTAATATAGTAAGATCTTGGGTGGCTGGGGGATACAAGAGTATACTATTATATTACACTTAGAATTAAACAAAACATTTTCCTTGCTTATAGAGGTGGATGCCTACACCAATGGATGCTCTTATTTTAAGCTATAGACAAGGGATTTTTCAAAGCAACTGGGCTCAAAAATAAAATAAAATGATGAAAAGCAAACAATGGTAGTTCCTTTCACGCATATGCAAAGTAACTCGCTTCATCCAATAGTTTTAGTTGAGACAATGTATCTGAAGATGCAAGTAATTAATTAGGAAAAGTCTGAAAACAAACACAGTGGTGTATACACTTACCATAAATGTAAATATTAGCGTCTCTTCAGTGCTGCAATAAAAAACATTGAGATTTCTTGCCATGGAAGATCTTGAACAGCCTGAATACTAGAGACTTTATCCCTTCCCCAGATGTAGCGGACAACCTCCTACCAGTCTGTGAATAAAAGTACAAAGTTTAGGTCTAGGGTGGAATAGGGACCCTCCTAGTGAGTGTTGTTTTTAGGTAGGGTGCGAGAACAAAATGGGTTGCAAAGGCAGCCAAACCAAAATTGCACAGACACGATATGTAATAGAAGAGAAGGGAAGTAGTTTTCTGCAAAGTAGAACAAGACAAGGGGTATTGGGCCTGCAGTAGCTGCTGCTCATTAGACAAGCACCAGTGAGAGTTTCATCCATTTTGAGAGGGACAATTTCCTGATGCTGGGTCTCAGTCTCTTCGAGAAATAGGCATCCTTCAGAATTGTTTGAAAGGTATGAGTCATATAATTTACCATGTCAACTTCAGTCACCAACTGGGACTATATCGTGGTTCCCCTGTTCTGTGGCAAGACAGCAACCTCTACTGGCAGAATCTAAGGTTTCTCCTTGAACATGTTGAGCCAGTGCTGTCTAGGCCAAAAGGGTTTTATCAGGATCATCCTTGGCTTGTCCTCCCTTTGAAGTACCATGGGGATTGAAGGGTAGGAATGGGAAGGCATATTGAAATAAACCTGTCTGGGGAAGACAGCATCTGTCCTCCAGGCCCAGTATGATGGGACCTTTTTTTTTTTTGTCTGATCTGCCTATTTGCTCTTGAAGCACATAGGTCTATCGCTGGTACACCCTACTTGTCTGTAGAAAACTGATCTTTTTAGCATTCACCAGTGTGGGCTTAACACAGGCTTAATGAAAAATGAAATGGTCTGCCAAGTTAAATTATTTACTGTTCCTGTGAGGCACTGAGCCATTAAGTACAGGCCTATCTCCTGTGAAATCTCCCAGAGTTGCACCAATATCTTATCATACAGGGTAGACCTCCTGCCTGTTGCTATACCAAAGGAGTTGTTTGTCCTGCTCAACACATTGCCCAGTGTCCATTTTTGTTTGAATTACATGGAGCCTCTGTGTACAGCCATAATTTCTTTCCACTTGACATGTTTCTTTATGAATTGGCAGTCCAACCTACCTCCGGGCTAACCAAGGGCTCCTACTGCAGGAAATCCCAAAGGTTATTATTGCAAAAGTGAAGCACAATAACCAGCTATGTGTTCTCAGTGAAATGTACAAGGTGCATTATTAAACTTTTAAAGGAAACTAGCAAGCAGCTCAGTGAAAATGGATTAATTTTGAAATTGTGGGAAGTGAATAGCTATGCAAGTATCTGTCTACCTAGGAGTCTTAATGCTTTAATTTATTAAATATAACAGTGTACAATTTAGTTTCCTTAGGGATATACAGTCACTTTTTCTTAACGCTAAAAAGCTTACTGAAAGCATGCAAGTTGTTTTCCATATTTGGGAGGAACATAGAGATAAGTATAGACAGCAATCTTAAGTGGGAACAAAGTTTCTAATATGCTTCAGTATGGTTAACTCTAACTTTAGACTAGGTAATGCCTGTGGGTGCAGCTGACAATTTGGGACAACTACTCCTATGGATGAGGGATACAACTTCATTTTTTTTTGGAAAAGGTACACAGTTGTGCGAGTGTTTAATCCAAGTTAAAAGTTTTTTTATGCGTTTATTTTTTTTTTTTACTCGAGTGTTTTTTTTCCTTTAAGTAAAAACTCTAGGAAACATGAACTCACGAACTGATGAAAAACGTAACAACTGAGTACAAAAAAAAAAACAAAAAGCGGGAGATAAACTCCAATGAACTTGCAAAAACAACAATTTATTGAAGCGCTTTTCGTCTTGCTTAACTGCAGGACTTCTTCAGATAAATTATTCCATAATTAAAATGTCGATCATCATATGACCTTGGTTGGTGTATTTAAATCAGCAAGCCAGTTGTTTGTCTTTTCGTTTTTTCCCCAGTTAGGGGTCGCCACAGCGGAACTCCAGTCCACTAATGATTGGCAGTAAATTTTTTTATGGAGCCGAGTTGACAGCCCGACGCCCAACCTTCAGCAAAGGCACGCCCATTCATGCATGTCTTTCGGAGGCCACTCAACCGTGGGGAGGACATGCAGACTCCACACAGAAGGCACTCCAGCCGAGAATCAAACAGGAGAACCTCTTCTGTGATGCAACAACACTACCGCTGTACCACCGCGGCTTACCAGCAAGCCAATAAGAATACAATGGTTCTCCTCCCTCAATTACACTCGTGGCAAAGTTAAAATTATACTTTTTATAAAATCCATTAACGAGTACCAAAAAATGTCAACAAAATATGTATACGTATCAATTACCTGACTAAAAACCAACTATACTATTTTTATACTTTTAAAAAACAAACTTTTCAGTTTCATTACACAAAAAAATAGACAGTTTCATTTAAACCTGGGTAATGTTAAGCATTAGTACATAGCTGCCCAAGTAGTTCTAAACTTTCCAGCAACAATGACTCTGTACCCACTCTACTATTAAGTGTAATGCAATCTATTGCTCTAAATTTAAAAGTGTGTTGTATACACTGACATGTGCCTTGCTAGAGCGTTCTCCTGTTTCATTCTACTAATACAGTAAAGGTGATCATATATTTGCTCTCCAAGCCTTCTTTCTGTCTTACCGATGTGGAAGGCAGGACAAATTTGGCATAGGGCGACATATACTACAAACTTGGATTGGCAGTCGAATTTGACCTTTGTACTGTATTTCTGCCCTTGAATGGTAAAATTCTGTCCGACGTCAATGTATTTACAACATTACACATGTGGCATTTAAACATTCCTGCCCTATTAGATATAGATATGGCATTACTCTTCAAAATGCTTTTTTAAATTGGGACCATGTTTAAAAATAATATGTGGGGATTCCTGAAATTTAGTTCTCGCCATTAAATCATTTTGGATGATTCCCCAGTTTATGTTAATAACTGTTTATTAAAAAGGGGCTATCCAGAGGGGTTGGTGGCAAATTTGACTGTGGAGGTCCAACATAAGAGAATAAATGGGGTGTATAAACCTACTGGATGTAAGGTGAGGTCAAGTCTTGTAAATTAAAGTGGTTATCGAAGGGATCCTGGGATGAACATGCACAGTGAATTTAATTTAATAACTATGTACAGTGTGAATGCCCAGGAAATTTATTCAATTATTAACAAAAACTGGGGAATGCATCTCTACAAAGATAGCAGTATTGTTAAGGGATGTAATAGAGATAGAAGGTTTGAGATAGGTGAGGGATTTAGGGAATGATAGCAGAAGTTTAGTCTTTTTTGGATTAAATATTAGCTGGTTGTTATAGAGACAGTTTTTAATAGATGTGAAGGATTTCTGGGTGAGGGTATTCAAATCAGAGAGGTTATCAGAGATACAGTCATTGCCATATTGTATGACAAGATGATTGGGGATAGGATGTGTATAACAGATTCGTGAAGATGTTGAGTAAGGGACCCAAGTATATCCTTGAGGGACTCCCATCTTGACTGGGAGAGCAGGGGATAGTGATGAAAGCCATTTAACAGACTGCTGTCTGTGAGGCAGCTGGCAAACCAGGAAATTGTTGAACTTGAAAGATTTAGGTCAGAGAGTTTAACAAGCAGCAAGGTGCGAGAGAGTGCAGAAAGCTTTGGAAAGGTCTAGAAAGAGACAGGAGACGAGTTTTGTCGTAGTCTCTGGCTAGTGTGATGGTGTTAGCAAAGGAAATGAGGGCTACTGTTGTACTATGGTTAGGATGGAAGCCATGTTGTGTGGAGGTTAGTAGGTTTTCAAGGATAAGACTTGTCCAGGATTAGTTTATGGACACATTTCTCCAATATTTCATTGAAAGGAGGTGGGGACAGAACTGTTATTTGTCTATAACTTGATAGTTCAGTGCAGTTATCTCCTTTGTGAATGGACAGAGTATAAAACTGTTTCCAGACAGAAGATACTGTGGATTCACTTAAAGAACAGTTGATAAGGATAGAGATAGGATAGGCTAGGCTAACGAGTTAGCAGCTGTCTTAAGGAAGGGTGGAGGTAGACTATCTGCAGAAGAGGAGCATGGTTTGAGTTTAAGAAGTAGGATTTTTATATATCTTGTGGGTACTGGTTTTAAAGAGAATGAGTTGTTTTGTATATGGGGGTAGGGGGGGTTCTAGGGAGTTTGAATCTGAAGTTTGCAGAGTGTATCTATGAAGCAGAAGTTAAAAATAGACAGTTTCTGGGCTGTACTCTTAGGAAAGGGTGTTGGAGTTGAGGGGCTGTCTGGGTGCAGTATTTGATGGATGGAATTGCAAAACTTTTTTGGGTTACTTGTGTGCAGTTTGGGGCTTGCTGTAGAAGTTATTTTTGTCCTTATTGGTGTGGTGTTTGTCAAGGTTGCAAACTTCCTTGCAGGTTTGAAGATGAAGAGGGGTATTTTGTTTTAATCCAGATTTTTCAGGTCTTCTCTCTTCTATGCATTAGGATGTGTGCGATTTGAGATAACCAGGGGGGGGGGAGGGGGGGGGGCTGAGAGATTTTACTCTGTTTGGAGGGGGCAAGGGAGTTCAGAGTGTTTAGGAATACAGAGTTGAATTTTTGCACTGCTTCATCGAGAAGTAGGCAACTTAGAAAGGACCAGTTAATGGATAGGATGCGATTGAAGGTTTTGGGATGGAAGCTAGACAGTTTGTGGCATTCTTTAAGTTTGTGAGATCTGGAGAGGTGGGGGAGAATCAATGTACTCTAACTGGTGTCTGTTCACTTAATGAGTCAGGTAGTGACTCAGGGTAGCGGTATCTGTGTGGATGAGAAACTAGAATCCAGTCTATGGTAGAACTGTGATTAGTTGGTTTATTAATGTGGGTAGGAGTGGTGATTAGTTGTGAGAAGCCATACAAGTTAATCCAGGAACTAGGGCTTTAGAGGTCAGAGACAGCCAGCTGATGTCTCTTAGGACAGTAGTTTCAATAGGCATATTGTGTGCGAGATAAAAGCGGACTTGCTCTAATACGGTGGTGACGTCACCAGGAGGTATATATATTGCAGCAATAATCAGTGTATTGTGGTCATTAAGATTGCAGTTGGCAGTTAGAAGGTCAAAAGGGTGAAATGAAAGGGGGGGTCCAACAGGGGTGACAAGGTGAGGTGGTTACAGTAAATTATTGCAACTCCGTCAACTTTTTTATTAGGTCTATCAAGACATAGAATGTTGTAGCTGGGGGGGGGGGGCGTTATTTGCCCGAAATGTGAGGTTTGAGCCAAGTTTCAGAGAGGGTTATTACATCTGGGGAATGTTGTGCCATCAAAGAGTGAAGCTCACTTATTTTGTTGAGAATACTGCAGATATTCACAGAGTATATTGTTAAATGCTTAGTAGGCACTGCATGGTGAAGACCAATAGGAATTACTGTTACGTTATTTGTAAGGGGATAGGAATTTGGTCATGGATTAGGATGGAGGTCAACTGAAAGGAGCCAAGTGTCAGAAGGATAAGTTGAAGCACGGTTAGAGAGGTAAAAATAGTGGTATTCTGGCTTGGTCCTAGAGATAAAGAACAGCACAACACTAGCTACCTGATGGCTATCAGCAAAAACAGTCAAATAGGAGAAAAACAGCTGAGCCAAGTCACCACAGCTTATAAAAATCCACTATAATGATACAATCACACAGAAATTAAGCGCTTTCACGATCACACTGACCACTTCATCAGACTCAAAACATTTAGTGATACACTTACTTTTAAGCACATACTTCAATCAAGCCATCAATCAATTATATAATCAATCTCTTATAATATACAACAAAAAAAAATATATATATATATATATATATATATATATATATATATAAATACATAAATATGTCATTTATCATAAAAACTAATAGACATTTAGTATGTCAAGTTTATGTAATTTGTAAGTGGTCTTGCTTTTAAGAAGGATTTTAAGGAGACAGCTTCATTAATTCCAGGTGGTGTAGGTGCATTTAACCTAAGAATCCATCTTTGTTCTGCAACTTCAGTTCAGTTTTTCATATCTCCACCCCTCACTCCTTCCTGTAAAATCTCATATCTCCACCCCTCACTCCTTCCTGTAAAATCTCAAACTATAAATTTAAAATAATGCGAGTCACCTTCCGCCTCTACATGTTTAAATAAAGCATGTTTCCTTTTTATTGGAAATGTCTCTATAGTGCTCCTGTATGTATTCTTTTAACATACGATTCATCTTCCCTATATAGTAAGCATTACAGATTATGCAAAATGCAAAATATATTATAGTCTTTGTCCTACAATCAGCATAATGTCTGGCTTGCAACTCAAAATGTAAATTTGGATGAACGAAGGTCATGCAAGAATATATATACTTGCAGGCTGAACAATTCCTGCAAATAGAAGTACCTCTTCTCTGAGAAACACTATTTAGTCCATCATTACTAGTCCCATAACAAAGTTGGAATTTCAAGGACCTCTTATTTTTAAATACAAAGTTGGGTGTATCATCTAACAATCCATCTAGGTCTCTTGTAGTTTTTAAATATATTCCAATTTCTTTTAAAAGACATCACAAAAAATACTAATGTCACTACTATATGTAAGGGGAAACCCAAGTTTATTAGCCCTTTTACTCACATATGGCATGTGATTTTCTCTCTCGGAGAAATAAGCTCTACCTCTAGCATTTCTTTCTCTAGTCAGCTCTACCACATAATTATCAAACATATTCGTGGGGTACCCCCTCTCCAGTAACTCCACTCTCAAAATTATCCAGTGCAAGTTGTAATCCATCATTATGCAGTCTCACCAATCTAAGGATTTGCCCTTTCACATTATTCCCAATAACGTTTGGGTGCATGCTGCCCCTATGCAACAGGGCATTCCTTCTAGTAGGTTTCTTGTAAATGCTTGTTTGAATCCCTAGCACATCAGATTTCTTCAGTTTAACATCTAGAAAATCTCTCTCTTCTAGTGAACTTTTACTGTAAATTTCAGAAAGAGGACAGTGCTATGCAAAACAGTCCATGAATAAATCAAGCTCATTCTGCATCCCCCCCCCCTCAGAAAAAAACATATCGTCCACGAATCGGGTATACCAGATCAAATATTTCTTATATTCTTCTTTATCCAAGAATGAATTATATTCCCATTCCACCAACTCAAGACTGGCGTAGCTATTGGCACAAGGAGTCCCCATAGCCACGCCAATCTTCTGAAGGTAAAACTCATCTCTAAAACTGAACAAATTATTCTCTAAGATAATCTCCAATAATAAGCACAACAGATTGATTCAGTCATTAGTGTAAAAGTGTTTAGAATTCAATAAACTTCTAATGTTCAGGCCCCCAAGTGTTGGGAACGACCATAAACAATGAAACAATGTCTGTGACAAAAAAATATTGACCAGCAATATCCTTGGTCTCATTGTACAACATTTCCAAAAACATTCTAGTATCCTTCAGCTCACTATTACAAGTCTCCAACACTGGATGTAAACATTTGTTCTACATAGATCGCTAATCTTTACTAGAGACAGTGGGTCTCATAGGAGGAGTCCTCATACTCTTGTGCACTTCAGGTAACCCATACATAATGGGATATAAAGGAGTCTCAATAGTAAAGTACTTAAACAATTCTTCAGAAATCATCCCCCCAATTAAGAGATCAAACAACATGACAGAAATTGTTATACCCTTAGCTTGTATACGAGTTTTTTCTGATAAGTATCCTCTTTGTTTAATAGTAACTGCATCCGAGCAACATACAGATTTTTGTCAAGCAAGACAATCCCTCCCCCTTTATCGGCAGGCCTTATCTCAATTGATTGTAGAGACTTAAATTCAAATAATGCATCACTTTCTGCTTTACTTAATTATAATGCTTACATACAGTGCCTTCATCAAAAATCCTTCTGATTTCATAGTCACAAACGGAAACAAAAGTATCAACAATTGGGTGCATTTTTGGCACAAACATACTAGGTTCAACAAACATTTGGCTCACATTAAAAACTATTTAACTACAGATAAAGTTAAAGTTCTGGCAAATAATCTTAACTCCTGCAAAATATCCGCTAAGTCAGTCTTTTGCAACGGAATAGAAGACAGTGCTTTGCTTAATACAAATGTCTGTGCTTTAGTCAGTGATATACTAGAAATATTTAGAACCAAACCTTTGAGGTCTTGCTTTGTGAGAGTCTCTGTTGCATCCACAACAAATCCTGCCTGTCTGGCGCTTTGCCCCTCCGCCCTCGGCTCCTCGATCTCCCTTTGATAGGTAACGGCTCCTGCAAGTGGAACGGCACTATATGTGCCCCCTTCTGCCGTTCTATATCTTTCGGAAAAAGGATTTACTTGGGTAGTGTAGTTGGGTTTACTGCCTCTATTATCGGCAGTAGTGCTTGCCTTCTGTACACTCTTCACAGCGTTTTGCACAGGCTCCAATGCATGGGGTCTTCTCAGTAGCGTTTCTGCTCGCATTTACTTCCTCGTCCACCTCCCTACTCACCATTGGTGGATGCGTGATAGACTGCTGAAATGGATGATCTCTATTGGTGGTAGCTTGCCTCGGCCAGGTAAAAACTCTCCCACTTTGGAAGTCATTCATATCTCATTGCAGTTTTTTTAATTTACCAATTTAAAGACGTTTATCATACCCAGATATCTGTTAATGCAACATATCAATTCTGTCCAATATAATATCTGCAGGGAACATGTTCTGTAAGCGCATATACAGTCCCTTTACTTCTTTCATTAGCTCCTTTTCTTGTGGCAAAAAAAAAATCTAATTAATAAGTTCATATAATCATAACTCAATTGTAGATTCATTTGTTGCCAATTTTTTTAGTAGCTCAGGATATTAATCTCCATAAGTAGGCATGGTTAAAACTCGTAAGCCTCTAGCACAATCTTATAGCGTAAACAAAGCCTCAGGATGAAATCTCCACCATTGCAGAGGTTTAAATTTATAAAGTTTGTTTTCATACTCTCTAAAATGTTCCCTAAACCGCAGTTGCATATTTTCATCGATGTTGACATTCTCCCCTTCTGAAAAAACTGGTTGGTTCACTAATGGATTCACTTCCATACATAAAATCCGGTCCAAGCATTCACCATTTACACTAATGACAGAATCAATCTGTTGTGCTTATTATTGGATTATCTTAAGAGCATAATTTGTTCAGTTTTAGAGAGGAGTTTTACCTTCAGAAGATTAGCGTGGCTATGGGCCACTCCTTGTGCCAACAGCTATAACAATCCTGCATTGGCGGAATGGGAATATAATTCATTCTTGGATAAAGAAGAATACAAGAAAAATTTGATCTGGTATACCCGATTTGTGGACGATATGTTTTTTCTGTCGGGGGGGGGGGGGGCAGAGAAAGAGCTTGATTTATTCATGGAATATTTGCATAGCACTACCCCCTTCTGAAATTTACTAGTAAAATTTCACTAGAAGAGATAGATTTTCTAGATGTTAAACTGAAGGAATCTGATGTGCTATGGATTCAAACAAGCATTTACAAGAAACCTACTAGAAGAAATGCCCTGTTGCACAGGGGGGCAGCATGCACCCAAAATATATTGGGAATAATGTGGTGAAAGGACAAATCCTTAGATTGATGAGACTACATAATGATGAATTACAACTTAAATTAGCACTGGATAATCTGAGAGTGGAGTTTCTGGAGAGGGGGTACCCCAAGAATATATGTCTGATAATTATGTGGTAGAGCTGACTAGAGAAAGAAATACTAGAGGTAGAGCTATTTCTCTGAGAGATAAAATCACATGCCATATGTCAGTAAGAGGGCTAATAAACTTAGGTTTCCCCCTTACATATAGTAGTGACATTAATATTTTTTTGTGATGTCTTTAAAAGAAATTGGAATATATTAAAAACTACAAGAGACCTAGATGGATTGTTAGATGATACACCCAACTTTGCATTTAAAAATAAGAGGTCCTTGAAACGCCAACTTTGTTATGGGACCAGTAATGATAGACTGAATAGTATTTCTCAGAGAAGAGGTACTTACATTTGCAGGAATTGTTCAGCCTGCAAGTATATATATTCTTGCACGACCTTCGTTCATCCAAATTTACATTTTGAGTTGCAAGTCAGACATTATGCTGATTGTAGGACAAAGAATATAGTATATTTTGCATTTTGCATAATCTGTAATGCTTACTATATTGGGAAGACTAATCGTATATTAAAAGAACACATACAGAAGCACAAGAGAGACATTTCCAATAAAAAGGAAACAAATGCTTTACTTAAACATGTAGAGGTGGAAGGTGACTCGCATTACTTTAAATTTATAGTTTTAGAGATTTTACAGGAAAGAGTGAGGGGTGGCGATATGAAAAAGTGAACTGAAGTTGCAGAACAAAGATGGATTCTTAGGTTAAATGCACATACACCACCTGAAATTAATGAAGCTGTCTCCTTAAACCCCTTCTTAAAAGCAAGGATAATTAGACATTTAATATGTCAAGTTTATGTAATTTGTATTAGTTTTTATGATAGATGACATATTTATGTATTTTTTATATATATTTTTGTATATTATTATTTGAGATTGATTATATAATTGATTGATGGCTTGAATGAAGTATGTGCTTAAAAGCAAGTACATCACTAAATGGTTCGAGTCTGATGAAGCGGTCAGTGTGACCGTGAAAGCGATTACTTTCTCTGTGTGATTGTATCATTAAAGTGGATTTTTTATAAGCCGTGGTGACTTGGCTCAGCTGTTTTTCTCCAATTTCGTTCTAGAGATGACTGGGATGCAGGGAGGAATTTTGATTTTGGGAAGGGAGGAATTTGTAGTTGGGAGGAGAGAGTGAGTGTTACGGTGAAGGAGTAATGAGAGGCCGAGTTACTATGAATGGAGGTGGGAGGAAGGTGTAGAGGATTTATTTGTGTATGATATGAAAAGAGGTAGTACAGGAGTTGAAGAAGGGGAGTAGAGAAATGAGTTAGAATCATGGTGGAATAATAAGATGTGGAAGTACAGGAGAGGGCGTTGTGTATAGCTGTGGTACAGGAGAGGGCGTTGTGTATAGCTGTGGTACAGGAGAGGGTGTTGTGTATAGCTGTGGTACAGGAGAGGGCGTTGTGTATAGCTGTGGAGTATACGGAGAGCTTAAGCTTTAAGATGGGAGTGTTTTTAGGGTAGTGTAGACGTAAAATGGGGAGGAAGAGGATGGTACTGTAACTGCAGCAAGAAAATGGAAGTTACAGGAGTTAGTGAGATGGTTTAAAGGAAGTTGGTATGTTGTGGGACACGTGCGTTTATATCGTGAGGAATGCAGATGTACAGAGAGATGTAGTAAGTGTTGCCTAGGAGAGGGAGTCTAGATAGGGTAGTGGTGTGTATGAGGGAGGGTGTTGATGTAAGGGGGAGTGTACTACATGTGGTTGGGTGGAGTGGGAGAGATAAGTAGTGTGTAATCCAAAAAAGCACAAACAGGACCAAGAAGAAATAAATCCAAGGCAGGAAGCCAAACCAAGACAGGCTAGTACTTTGTGAAAATATTCAGAAAATGATCTGATTCTTTAATGCGAAACAGTAAAAACAGTAAACACAAGCGCTTTCGCTCGGTCTCTGCCGAGCTTTGTCAAGTTAAAAATACAAAGTGCAGCAAGGCTTTATATACCCTGTAGCTAATTGTTAATTAATCAATTAAAAATTAAAATTGCTGAAATTACTAAATTGTTAAAAGTTACTTAATTGTTAAAAGTTAGACCTGGTACATAGAGAACAATAATACTGTGCTAAAGTCAGTTGAGAAAAAAACAACCTGATAATAGGACAAAAGGCATTTGTGTGCTTTGGGAAAGTGTATTCATGTTGAAGAAATTTGTTCGACAAGGCCAAAAGAATAAATAGTTATTGATAATTATTAAACTGTAAATAAATAATGGTAATAATAATGAAATAGTAGGAAGAAAAAATAAATAATAATAATTGAATAATAAAATGGAATGCCAATACAAAGTGGTAAATACTAAAAACCAAAGCCTCGAGGGCACATGTTATCCGAGGCATTAAGACACTGTGAAAACACAGTCGCAATCATCATAAAATCCCCTCGAAATGTGAGAACATGCAGGAAATATTGTGTGTGTGTATGTGTAGATATATATTTGGAAGGATGTTTAGGATAAAATCCCTAAATAACAAAAATTAAAATATTATATAATTGATATGTACAGTGAATGCTGATCTAAAATATGAAGTAATCTAAAAAACTATGAGCAATAAATTTAAGAATGAGTTGGAATAAATTGTTTATCATACTCCACATGAAAGTTTTTTGTGTCAGCAATGAATGAGCTTCTCATAATCAAGCCTTTCTTAGCTTAAGGACACTATTTATATTGATGTTGTCATTTAATCCGGGGTGTCTGCCTGCATCCAGTTTAAGTTGCCATATGAGTTCCCTATATTCAAGGGTTGTCTCCCAGTCACCTCCCCTAGCATCCGGGGTAACTTGCTCCAACACAATGAATTTAAGATCTATCTTGGGGCAGGTGAGTGAATGCTTGTAGAATGCATTAGACTCCTTTTGTTTGCTTAAGTCATAAAAATGCTTGTAGAGTCTTTTCCTAAATGGCCTGTCAGTTTTGCCAACATAGAAGCTTGAGCAGATGGTGCAAAAACCTAGGTAGACAACCCCTTTACTCCCACAAGTGTAGTGGTGGTGTGATTTGATGTTAAAATTCCTGGAGGGAATATAGAGGTTGAAGCATTAATAATGGCATGGCATTGGTTGCAGGACCACATTTGAAAGTACCTAGTCGTGTGTTAGAGTTGTTAACCTGAGAGGTAGGTTTTCTTTCAAATAGTTCCTTAAAGTTAATGTCCCTCTTTCTTTCAAATTTAGGGTGTAATGGGGGGGGGCATCTTTGAATTCTTCAAGAAAGGTTAGTACAGGCCAATGCCTCCTGATAATCTCCTCAATATCAGGAGAGTTACCAGAGTAAGTATAGATAAAACTGTTCCGAGAAATATCAGATGTCACAGTAGTATTAATTGTACCAGGAGGTTGCCCTGTGCCAAGCTCCACTGCTGATATTTTGGATGGAATAAATTTTTTGCAGTCCCTGTTTACAGACAGGGGATACCCTCTCTCCCTCATCACCTCCTTAGCTAAGGAAGTGATTGACAATAGAGAAACAATATTTCCCCCACTTCTTGGCACAGGGCAACCTCCTGGTACAATTAATACTACCGTGACATCTGACATTTCTCGGAACAGTTTTATCTATACTTACTCTGGTAACTCTCCTGATATTGAGGAGATTTATCAGGAGGCATTGGCCTGTACTAACCTTTCATGAAGAATTCAAAGATGCCCTCCCATTACACCCTAAATTTGTAAGAAAGAGGGACATTAACTTTAAGGAACTATTTGAAAGAAAACCTACCTCTCAGGTTAACACATGACTAGGTACTTTCAAATGTGGGTCCTGCAACCAATGCCATGCCATCATTAAATGCTTCAACCCTCTATATTCCCTCCAGGAATTTTAACATCAAATCACACCACCACTACACTTGTGGGAGTAAAGGGGTTGTCTACCTAGGTTTTTGCACCATCTGCTCAAGCTTCTATGTTGGCAAAACTGACAGGCCATTTAGGAAAAGACTCTACGAGCATTTTTATGACTTAAGCAAACAAAAGGAGTCTAATGCATTCTACAAGCATTCACTCACCTGCCCAGAGATAGATCTTAAATTCATTGTGTTGGAGCAAGTTACCCCGGATGCTAGGGGAGGTGACTGGGAGACAACCCTTGAATATAGGGAACTCATATGGCAACTTAAACTGGATGCAGGCAGACACCCCGGATTAAATGACAACATCAATATAAATAGTGTCCTTAAGCTAAGAAAGGCTCGATTATGAGAAGCTCATTCATTGCTGACACAAAAAACTTTCATGTGGAATATGATGAACAATTTATTCCAACTCATTCTTAAACTTATTGCTCACAGTTTTTTAGATTACTTCATATTTTAGATCAACATTCACTGTACATATCGATTATATAATATTTTAATTTTTATTATTTAGGGATTTTATCCTAAACATCCTTCCAAATATATATCTACACATACACACACACACCATTTCCTGCATGTTCTCACATTTCGAGGGGATTTTATGATGATTGCGACTGTGTTTTCACAGTGTCTTAATGCCTCGGATAACATGTGCCCTCGAGGCTTTGGTTTTTAGTATTTACCACTTTGTATTGGCATTCCATTTTATTATTATTATTTATTTTTTCTTCCTACTATTTCATTATTATTACCATTATTTATTTACAGTTTAATAATCATCAATAACTATTTATTCTTTTGGCCTTGTCGAACAAATTTCTTCAACATGAATACACTTTCCCAAAGCACACAAATACCTTTTGTCCTATTATCAGGTTGTTTTTTTCTCAACCGACTTTAGCACAGTATTATTGTTCTCTATGTACCAGGTCTAACTTTTAACAATTTAGTAATTTCAGCAATTTTAATTTTTAATTGATTAATTAAAAATTAGCTACAGGGTATATAAAGCCTTGCTGCACTTTTGTATTTTTAACTTGACAAAGCTCGGCAGAGACTGAGCGAAAGCGCTTGTGTTTACTGTTTCGCATTAAAGAATCGGATCATTTTCTAAGTAGTGTGTAATGGCTAAGTAGGCGGGACTGATGTTTGAGTAATGGCTGGTAAGGAGGGGAAGTGTAGAATGTGATTGGTGAAGACTGGCAGGAATGGGAGGTGCTAAAGAGGGTGTGGAAAAGGTGGTTAGCTATAAATGTAATGGATTCAGTGTGGGTGGGAATGTGGGCAGCAGTGAGCTAAAGCACAGTGAAGGTGAACGGAGAGGGGGAACAGCGTGAGCCTCAGCATAACAAAGCAAACTGAGTGGGTTGATCCAAGCAGTCTGTATAGACAAAGAAAAACAATCAGAGAAACAGTAAGTGAATCTAATGTGATATGTTAGAAAGCCTGGAAAGTAGAGCTAAGTGAGCGAAACTACAGGTAAATATAAGCAGAGTAGTGGCAAAGGGTGGGGAGGGCAGGTAAATTAAAAGGGAGAACAAAATAGTCTACAGATTAGATGGAATGGTGGAAATAGTGCTGCCGGGAGGGGAGTAGAAACAGTGAAGAATAGATGGAAAGGTGCAGCAAGAGGTTTGGTTTAGATTCGGTGATGCCCTAGCAGCCGTAAACACACACAGTAATAGAGTTTAAAAAAAAAAAAGTGAGGATATTAAACGTACATTAACGAAAGCTGCAGTTATATCGTACTGCTTTGGCAGTGATGAGGACACAAGTTACGTTTCAGGCTGGGTAGAGGAGTATTCTCTGTAGCGATTCAGTTGTACAACAGTCTAGAAAAAAAGGGAAGAATGGATGGAAAATTAGATGAGAGACAAAAGCACTGGTTTGTGAGACAAAATTTAGAGAGAAACAGTAGAGTAATAGAGTTGGGTTAACTGAGCATGGGAGAGAGGAGAGGAAAAACTTTAGGTTTACAGAGTAAATGACAGTAGGTGTGGAAGTGGTAGCAGGTAACAGGAAGGTAGAGAATTACTACATTAGAATACATTTAAACATCATTACTCACTGTGACAAGTAGAGACCAAGGAGTGTTCTTGATATTCAGTAAACCCCAATGTAGGATAAACTACAGATGCTTATAAGCTACGGACTCAAAGACCAATCTACTTAAAGTCACGCACAAATAATTATTCAGTAAGCAACTATATACATGGTCTAATAACAAGGTTCCGCTAAGGAAGTGTCCAGTTGAGCTGAACTGGTAGGTGCATCCAGTATAATCACAGTTGGTTAAAAATATGAAAAAACTGCAGGTAAAAATATGAAAACTCTGCAAGCTCCTAAAGTGCAACGATCAAGTCTACACATCACGAATTTCAGCAAACCGCCACAGTGCATCTGTAACCAGGTAGAGGTATTAAATTAACATATAGGATAGTACTTATTTAAAATGCTCAACAAACGAGCACTATAGTAACAAAAACATCTCTAGGAAACTAGCGGTTAATCAATAAAAACTTCTCATTCATTTACAACGCTAAGTAATCGAGAGTCAGTGAGCACCAAGGACATCTACCATTAGCAACAATCTGAAAATATTCGTACCTTTAATACTACAGTTATTCACAAAAGTTTGAAAAATACTGCAATGTAGCTGTAGCGCACCACCGGGACCAGCAAGCCGAGGGAGATAGCAGAGGAGGCAGAAAAAATAAAAAAAGAGGCACAAGAACCGACAAGGAGTTTTAAATGCCTCAAGGCATGGTGGGAGGAAAACCAAAAGGAAGAAACTAAGTGTGCAGAAAGTCCTTTTGCGAGATGTACGCCAGTGCCTATTAGACCAGAACGCACCAGTCAGACAAAGAAAAACAAACAATCAGAGAAACAGTACAGTGAATCTAATGTTAAACATTACAAAGCCTGGAAAATAGAGGTAAATATAAGCAGAGTAGTGGAGCAAAGGAGGGAGGGAGGGGGACAGGTAGATTACAAGGGGGAACAGAACAGCCTAGGGTAGATGGAATGGTGGAAATAGTGCTGCTAGGAGGGGAGTAGAACAATCAAGAATAGATGGAGAGGTGCATCAAGATGGAGCAAGAGCTTCTGACGTACTGTTCCCGAACTCAAGGAGCCTACAAGAAAAGTAACTACAAATATTAGAGAGAGCTCAGAAATGTTAGGAAATTTTGTATAAACCCAAGGAATGAGGAAACCAAGAAGTTCTAGATATTTTACAGCAGATGAACTGGAAGTGGGAACTTTAAAAAAAGAAAAGAACAAATTTCACAGAAATAAATGGAAATTACACTCAATACTATTCAGGAGGAGGAGCGAGGTATTAGAGAGGGAAGGAATTGAGCAACGTGCATAATGTTGGAGTCAAAGAAGATTGTTAAAAAGAAAACCTGTGTGTATAATACATGGCAATATCAAAACTTTTAATGTGATGCACCTAAACACACACTGCCAATTAAAACGCAATGACTGTTTAAAAAAAGTGCAGTTGTGTACACTTACCATAAATGTAGATGTTCGAGTGTATTCACTGTTGCAGTCATCACATTTGGGTCATCTGCCTGCAGGTAGCCCTCAGTCGGCCTGAATACCAGAGTCTTGGGGTTTCTGCATTGGATGTTGTCACTTCTTCCATGACTTCATGGGTATAAAATATGCAGCCGATACCATTACATCAATTTTTCTTTCCCCAGATGTCAGAAGCCCACTAAATAGGAAGCAATTATATGGTGTGGAACACCCCCAGCAAAAAGCAAATACCAATGACAAAGTATGCCAAACAAAAAGGATAGGGAGAAGTAAAGAGAAGTCAGAGGGCAGGAGGGAGGGTAACCAGGACTGCAGCAGTGAATACACTTGAACATCTACATTTATGGCAAGTGTACACAACTGTACTATGTTCTTCGTGTTTCACTGTTGCAGTCATCACGTTTGGGTAGATTCCCAAAGCTGAGGATAGGTGGAGGCAGTCAAGAAGCATTAGGGCTGGCAAGCAAGCTCTAAGACTGCTGTAGCAAAATCCAGCTCTGGATTTAGAAAGGATAGGTAAGTGGTAATGCTTGGTGAATGTGTGTACAGAGCTCCAGGATGTCCCTGGCAGGGACTCCCTGAGAAATCCTGTATGGGTTGACGTAGCCCTAGTAGGATGTGTTATGATCCCCTGCGGGGCAGGTTTCCCATGGTATTTGCAGCAGAAATGGATGCGGTGTGCTATCCATATAGAAATGGTTTGCCCTCTGCCCCTGTAGCAAACTGACTATCAGCTGGTCAGATTTTCAGAAAGGTTTAGTCCTGTCCAGATAGAACTTAAGCTGCCTGTGCATGTCCGGGGAGTGCAGGATCCTGTCCCCTGTATTTTGAGTATTAGGGAAAAAGGTTAGCAAATGAATGGATTGGTTTAAAGCTACACTAGACACCACATTTGGCATAAATTATGGGTTAGTCCTGAGGGAACCCTGTCCGCATGGAAGAAAATGAAGGGTTTCACGGCCATCAGGGCCTGCAAATCAGACACTCTTCCTGCTCAAGTGATGGCTAGAAGTAAAGCTTGTTTTCCAGGAGAGGAATTTTAACTCTGCTGAAGCAGCAGGTTCGCAGGGTGGAAGCGTTAGTTTTTCCAATACAAAGTTAAGGTCCCAGGCTGGAGTGGGAGCTCTCCTGGGGGGTCTTAAATTCTTGGCTCCTCTCGAGAACTGTTTGACCAGAGGATGAGAGAAGAGGAGAGGCTCAGTATTGTAATGAGCTGAGATGGCAGAGGCATGAATCTTAATTGAAGAGAAGGATAGGCCTTTGTGGAACATTTCTGTTAAGTAATCTAGTATATGAGGTAAGCTGGGCGCATTTGTGTCCATTCCTTGAGACTGGCTCCAAAAACAGTATCTTTTCCACTTTTTTGAATAAGATTTTCTAGTAGTAGGCCTTTTTGCCTCCAGGATGACATCCAGTACCTGTTTACTGAGGGTTCAGGGGATGAACCAGGCTGCTAGGTTTAGGGTTTGTAACGGAGGATGCAAAATCTGGCCCTGCTGCTGGGACAGCAGGGAGGGGGTCTGAGGCAGGTGTCAAGGTGGCAGTATTGTCAGACTGCGCAAAAGGTGGGTACCAGTGCTGGTGTGGCCAGTCTAGTGGCATCAGGATTGTCCTTGGCTTGTACTGTTTGATCTTAGTAGAACCTTCGAGAGGAGGGGCAGAGGGGGAAAGACAGACTGAAAGGTTTTCCCATGTGAAGGACAGAGCATCCACTTTCCGTGCTTGGCTCTGGGTAGTTCTGGTGCAATATTTGCTCAACTTGAAAGTTCTGAGGGGAAGCAAAGAGGTCCACACCTTTGGTGCCCCCCACCTGTGGATCAGCTGTTTGAATGATTTGGGTTACAGGTTCCATTCGTGCGGGCCCATTAGATTTCTGCTCAAGTCGTCTGCCTGTGAATTTAGTTTTCCTGGCAGGAATCGAGCTTGCAGGTGCACTTGGTTGCTCAAGGTTGTGTCCCACAGAGCCATGGCTAACATGCAGAGTGGGTAGGAATGGGTTCCCCCCTGCTTGTTTATGTAACACATAACTGTGTTGTTGTTTGCCTTTATCAATAGTTGCCCTGGAAGAATAAGGCATTTGAAGGCGGTCAGAGCATTCTGTACAAATAACATTTCTTTTTGACTGATATGCAGGTGCATTTGCTTTGGGCTCCATTTGCCTTGAATACCTTGTCCTGCCATGTGAGCCCCCCATGCACAGTCTGATGCATCTGTTAGGATTTGGGCGGCAGGGGGTAGAGTGAAAGGGAGTCCTTTGTTGTGGTAGCAGGCCTCTGTCCACCAAAGAAACTCTGCCCTTAGGCAAGGAATGATAGGAATCAGTTTCCAGGTCCTGAGAAAGTTGACACCAGAGACTTAAGTACCACTGAACTTTCCTCATATGCAGTCTTGCATACAGAATTAGTAGAATGCAAGAGACCATGAACCCTAGGGCTTGCAGTATTTTTCTTGCAGATAGCTGGGTTTTGGTGGCCAGTAGATTTAAGTAGTTTGTCAAATACATTTGTTTTTTCTGGAGTGAGGAATGCCACCTGGGAAGTTGTGTTCAAGCTTGCTCCCGGGAATACAATCTGTTGGCTGGGTACCTGATGTGATTTCTTTTCGTTGATGGTGTACCCCAGTGAAGTTAGAAGTCTCTTTACAAACGTCAGGTGCAGGAGTAGCAATTCCTGATTGTCCGCCTTAATCAGGCAATCATGTAAATATGTGTAAATTTGAATTTTCACTGCCTGCAATATGCAATGGCTGGAGCTAAGCATTTTGTGAATACCCTGGGCGCAGAAGATAAGCCAAAGGGAAGTGCAAAGAACTGATAATGCATAGAGCCTGCTCTGAAATGTAGGCATTTCCTGCAAGATTCCCTTATGGGGATATGCAGATAAGCTTCTTTTAAGTCTAGGGTGGCAAGCCAGAAGTCCTTGGCTAGCACAGGAAGCAGCAGTTGGAGGGTAAGCATCGTGAACCTTGGAACCACCAGGAAGGGGTTGAGAATAGACAGATCCAGGATAGGGCGCCAAAAGCCTGGGTAACAGAAAGAGTATGGAGTAAAAACCTTGTCCCCCATGCTCTGCTGGGACAGGTCGAATAGCCTTGATATTGAAAAGAGAAAGCACTTGTTTTTGGGCCTCTGCCCACTGGTTTGGGGGAGGTCTGGCCATCCACTTGAGGTTGACAGTGAGTGGAAGTAGAATCTGCATCCCTGGGATACAATGTTCAAGCCCCATCTGTCCTGGGTGATGTACTCCCGTTTTTTTGCATGTAGGGCAAGTTTTCCTCGCAAGGGTGCAAGTACTTGGGCAAGGCTTGGAAGAATTACGGATAAGTCACTGTGAGATTTTACCATAGGATCTTGGCTTACTACTCCCTGCTTTAGGTGGCAGCACTCCATTGCTTAGATCTGTGCATACCCGGAGACTGTATTCCTGGTGGTATGCTGCCCCTGAGTTAGGACTGAGAAGGGTCTGTTAGGAACTGGAAAGGACCAGTTTTTAGAAGGCCAATGCCTACTGAATCTAGGTGGCTGTACCTGTATGAAATACTAACAGTTTGCATAGATTTAGCTTTTTCCTCCTCCTTTGCTTTACTGCCAAACAGGCATTCTTGATTTAGTGGTGCATCTAGTAATTTTGCTTTGACATAGTCTGGCGAGATATGTTCCTTAAGCCAATCATGCCTTCTAAGAACAGACCCATTGACAGCAGCCCTGCAAGATGCTTCCAAGACATCAAAACCACATTGCAAAGTATGCTTTCCAACTTGGTTAGCAGAATGCATTAAAATTTGTAAATCTTTACGTTCTGCACAATCAGGAATCAACATCATTTTCTGCTTAATTATCTCCATAATATGTTGCTGATACAGAGTAGCAGAGGTGTACATCTTACCCCATCTGTCTAAAGCCCTAGTGTCCCTGTTCGAAGGGGTAGGGCTTTTGGCTATTGTAGCCTTAATGCCTATAGGTCTCTGGGAAATGATCTCCGAATCCGCAGTAGGATTCTTAAAGAGAAACTTGTGGGAGTCAGGGACTGTGCAGTACCTGACAGGTTTCCTGGCCACTGGAGGCAAGGTATCAGGGGTTAAGGCTGGATTCCAAGAAGACATCACCTACAATCTCCAGAACAGGGGATATAGCTAGAGGCCTGTGCTGAGGCAAGTCTAAAAATTCACTGAGTCTCGTTTTGGACTGCAGGTAGTCCTGGCATTGTCAGCAGAAATGCTCTCAAGGTATGAAAAGTTTCACCAAAAGAAAAAAGTCCTCTGGAGGGGAGGCAGAGGGGATGGAATCCTCTGCCTCTGAATCCTCAGGATGTCCTGGTAAACAGAGGGATCAGAGTAGTCAGGCTCCCAGTTTGTAGAATCAGAAGGAAAATCAATCCTTTGTCTTATAGAGGGGGAAGGCTGGCTTCCCCTAATTAAAGTTATAAGGCCTTCAGCCATTCTAAGCATTTGTTTCCAAGGCATGGGATCTTGAGCATGCGCTATGGTCGTCTGTTTTCTAGGCAAAGTGAGAACTCTGGGCCTGCGAAACTCAGTACTTTTAGTCAAAAACGAAGATGTTGATTTAATACGAACATCAGAAAGTTGGAATACACCCTCAGAAGGCGGTGCCTGCACAGCGGCTCCGGACCCATCCAAGGTAGAGAATCTGTGATATCCAGTGTCATTATTCATCATGGATGAGTCTTGGATCCAACCTCGGATCAGAGCCGGCAAATGAAAGAACCAATCAGGAGTTCAAGCTCCTTCCCTTCCCATAATCCCTTACTGACCAACAATCCTCAGATAGAGTTTGCTAGATAAAGAAAACAAAGCAGTAAAAACTGCCTAAAAAACTGAAAGGTGCATCCCTCCATATCTACCAAGTCTCCAGAAGGAGGGGGAAGGAGGGAGGGAACGTGATGAATAATGACACTAGACAGCACAGATTCCAAGTTATGTTGAGTACATAACTATCTGATGTTATCCGTGTCATTATTGATCACGGATGGGTCAGAGTCCCCAGCTACTATGAACCCTGGGAGGCCTCAGTAAAGGATATGCCGGAGCACAGAGGAACCAAAGGAAGCCCTGTTCCAAGACACCAAATCCAACTTATAACGAATGCGTAACAAAAAAGTGTGTGGATTAGACCAAGTAGCAGCAGAGCAAATCTCATCCAAGCAGAGCTTTGCCAACAAGGCAGAAGATGTGGCTACTGACCTAGTAGACTGAGCTTTGACTGGTCCGGAAAGAGCCAAATGCCTGCTTTTGTAGATGTAGTTAATAAAACTGGCAATCCAACATGAAATAAATAGCTTGAAAACTGCCTGACCTTTTCTGGCCTGAGAGAAGTCGACAAAGAACTGATCAGACTCCAAGAATCCTCCATTCTCTCAAGATAAAAATGTATCTGCCTATGGATGTCAAGACAATGTAGCGCATATTCCCCTTTATTAGAAAAATTAGAGAAGAACACAGGAAGCTGACCTCCAAGGCAACTTTGGGGAAAAAATGAAGGATTAGTTTTGAGAGAGACATCCTATCTTTGTGGAACACCATGAAAAGAGGCTTAATGCTAAGAACCTGCAACTCTGAAACACTCCTGGCAGAAGTAATCGCTACCAAGAAGGCAATCTTCCAGGACAGGAATTTAAGGTCTCAGGTTGTGGCCGGTTCAAAGGGCCTCTGTGTCAATAACTGCATAGAGTGAAATCCCATGGAGGGGAGGGATCTTTGACAGGAGGCCTGAGGAGAAAAATCCCTCCGACGAAGAGCCTTGCACAACTAGGAAGAAAAGGGAGGACTTTCATTTAAATGGAAATTAGAGATGGCCTCCAACTGGAGTTTGGACAAAGAAACTGGCCCCTTGGTGAAAGAGCGAGAGAGTTCAAGAATAACAAAATGTCAGGAATAGGAGTTGAAAAGGGATCAAGACTGCGTTGCTTAGCCCAAACAGAAAACCTCTTACCTTCTTGGTAGACGATTTTTGAGAAACCAAGATAATACTCTTAACTGGAGAAGAAAGCCTGGACTGGGAAAGAAATCACTGGAACTGGAGGAACCAAGCGGTCAGTTGAAGAGACTGGAGATTGGAAAGAGGTAGCCCCCAAGGGTGAGAAATGAGATCCAGAGCGGGATCCAATATCCAGGGTGGATATTTCAGATAAGACCAAAGGAGGCCAAAAGGGAGAAATGAGGATGAGAGGGTTCTTCAGGCAACGGGCTTTCTGTAAGACTTCAGGAATGAGGGGAGCTGGGGGGGGTATGCATATAGAAATCCTAATGGCCAATTGTGTACCAGAGCGTCCCTGGGTGACTCCCCCACTGGAGGGACCAAGGCAAAGTAGTTGCTGCATTTGTGGTTGTCCATGGAGGGAAAAAATTTGCAGCAAGGAAGACCCCGATGGTCGAAAATCAGACATACCATTGACTGATTCATGGACCACTCATAAGGACTTAGGATCGATATGCTGAGTTTGTCGGCTAACATGTTGGAATCACTAGGGATGTGCGTTGCAAGAAGAAAGTGCCTGGAAGACATCATCCATTCCCACACTCTCATGGCCTCTCTGCAAAAAGGATAAGACCATGATCCCCCCCTGCTTGTTGATGTAGCAGACCACCACCATGTTGTCTGTTTGAACTGCTACAGTCCTGAGAGAAAGACTCTCCTGGAAGGCTTGCAACATTAGAAGGACTGCTCTCATCTCCAGGACATCTATATGCAATTTGGTCTCTGAGGGTGACCATGTGCCTTGGACCATCCTTCCCCAAAAATGCACCCCCACCCAAACAGGAAGAGTCTGTGATCACTGTGGCCTTGGGCTGGGGAAAGTCTGCCTAGTATGAGGTCCTGAGCTTGGAGCCACCAAACAAGGTGACTTCTGCCCACCTGTGAAATCCTGATGGTCATAGACATGGGGTGAAACTGATATGAACATTGCACTTCTAGGTTCCACTGTAAAACCCTCACGTGGTATCTCGCAACAATAATTAACTGAATAGCAGCCACCATTGAGCCTAGTGCTTGTATTATCAAGAGGACAGTGGGACAATCCAGATCCAGCAACTGACAAACCTGGTCCTGAATGATTTGGACTCTGCGAAAGGGGAATGCTGCAGTCTTTGATACCGTTGTCCAGAAAGACCCCCAAAGAACTTCCAACATCTGGCACAGTGAAAGATGAGACTTGGGCATACTGACCATGATGCCCAGATCCCGAACGAGATATAGAGCATAATCTGTTGCCATCGTTAGTTGATGCCTCATGGGGTACGGGAAGACCTGGAAACCTTGGAGCCAGACATGAGTTGCCACCATTGCCATGCATTTGGTTAACACCCGGGGGTTGTGGCAAGTCCAAAGGGCAGGGCTCTGAACTGATGGTGGTTGGCCCCTAGTCAAAAGCGCAGGTATCTCCTGGAGCATCTGTCAATTTTGATATAGTACACATCCTTGAGATCTACCGAGCACATCCAGTCTTCCTTCCGCATAACAGGCAGAATGGACTGAACAGCAACCATCCAGACCTTGGACTTCTTGACAGACAGATTTAGAATGCCGAGGTCCACAAAGGGATGCAGGTGCCCGGTCTTTTTGGGCACCAAAAAGAAGCGAGAGTAAATTCCAGGCCCTCGTCCTGTTGGGACCTCTTGGATGGCTCTTTTTCTGAAGAGGGTCTTGGACCTCGGGAAGACCAATTCCCTATGGCGGGGTGGAATGTCAGGGAGAGAACTTGGAATTAGAGGGGACTGAAAAAAGGGTATAAAGTAACCCCTGGATATGGTCTTTAACACCCTTTGATCGGAGGCGATACTGGTCCAGGCTAGTGGGTGGACTGAGTCTCGACCCCAGACTGCCTCCAAGGCAGGGCAGCCAGGCAGTGCTTCAGGAGTGCTGAGGGGGCTTCTCAGAGAAGGGTTCCTGGGAGCCCTGGTTCTGCAGACCCCCTCTGCCCTTCTTGCGCCGTCTGCCGTTGAATGCCCTACCCCAGCAAGAAGTGGATTCCTAAGGAGCATCCTGGAAGGAGGACAGAGTCCTAAGGAACCAGAGTTTCTTACTACCACTCTGATTCTTGGAGAAGGATCGTTGAGGAGTAGAAAACTTGATCCCCATGGAAGACTGTCTTTCTCTCCCTGCTCGCTGCAGGTCAATGTCTCTTTAAAGACCAAACTAAGTCGGCCCATCGAAGGGTTCTGCAAACCTGCCAAGGTGAAGCCAGGCATGCAGTCTGATGGCAATGCCTGTGCCCGACACTCGTGAGGTGGCATCCACCACATTGGAGATCAACCTCATCGAAGTGTTAGCCAGGGATGTCAACGGAGAGACCAGTTTAAAACTATCTGGAGGCAGCAACTCAGAAATGGAAGTAGTGAGTTTTGATAATAAATCTCTTTGTAGCCAGGTGAATTGTGCCATGTAGTTGGTTGCTCTCAGTCCGAAAGTAGCCGAGGCAAACACTCACTTTCCAAAATGATCAATCGCCAGAGACTCCCTGTTTGGGGAAAAACCTTGGAGCTCTGCTTGGTGGGCTGCTCCTTCATAGCTGTGGCCACCACAATGGCATTAACGGGGACACCATTATTCCAAATTCTTGTCCTTGGGGGGGGGGGGGCTTAGAAATGTTGTCCTTTTTAGGGACTGGTTCCACCGTGTCTGGCTCCTTCCATGCCCCATCGGTGATAAGCTGGAGAAGTTAGTCAGCAGGGGGGGGGGGGCACCCAGGTAGAAGATGGGCTCATCCTGAAGGCCTTCAGAAACACAGATTCCTCTGAAGATGGAGTGGGAGAAGACCAACTGCCTCTAAGAATTTCGAGGATGTCACCAAAGTTCACCTCCGACGGAAGCCTGTGGGACCCACCTCCCTCCTCAAAATCTGTGTTCTCAGCAAGGGACTCTCTAGGGGAGTCCAAGTGCCTCCTCTTTCACATTCTCTTCTGGGAAGGTTCCTCCACAGTGGGCTTATGGGGAGGACTCAGAAGAGGCAGGGACCCCAAGGGAAGTAGTGCCCATCTGAAGGTGGGGGGTGACCTAATGGCTAAGGTGTTTGCCTTACAAACACAAGGTGCAGGGTTTGAGTCTCACAAGGGATAATTGGCTAAGCTTAAAACGGCTCGCAAGGGCAGTTAGCTTAGTACTAATCTATGAACCTATGAACCCATGAAGGTGATCACAGGAGGGCTAACCTGGAAGAATGATGAGGTCTCACCACCCAAGGTTGAGAGGGGCTAGGGAGGACCTAGAGACAAAGGAGAGGTAGCTGCCCAGCCAGAAAAGTTCCTCTCTACCGCCCGCAAGGCCGACGGGCTGGATGAAGGCCCCCTTCCTCCCCCACAGACAGAGCCACCCAAGGAAGGAAGGACCCCAAAGCAGCGCCGATGTCTCCATTTGATAACGGCCCCCAAGTGTCCAGCACAGAGGCTCCTAGAAGGAAGGAATGGTACAACTCTGGGCACAAACCCATCCCCCAGGAACCATCACCAACCTCTAGGGCAGAGGTGTAGCCAGTTCAGAGGGAAGCGGAAATGGGCCTGCCTGGTGCCCAAACTGTGTGGGGAAGGAAGGTATCCAGGACACTGTCGGCCTCTCACAGGGGATGCTCTGATCCTGGTGATCCAAACCCAGTTGGGGCAGATGAGGAGAGCAAAGACCCGCAGAAGGACAGGGACCCCTAGACAATTGAGCAGGAGATGCTAACAAGCCCAACTCCATTTAGACCTTGAGGAAACTCCTCATCATTCTGTCCATGTCTGAGGGCAGCAAACATCTGGAGGACTTGGAAGAGATAGAAGAATGCGCTGACCTTGCAGGGGAACCTGAGACTAACCTGAGACTAACTCCTATGCCCCGGACCAGAGCTCCTGGATCTGGAGGGGAGCCGTAAATGAGAATAGGATCCAGTGTAACCAAAATATCCAAGGATTTGACCGGAGCCATGAATGGATCCAAGGCACAGGTCAGATCCGAAGATGGTCTATGAAGCATCAGATCCGAGGGCCTGTGAGGCATCAAGGCCTCTGATCCCACAGAATGATCCAAGGCTCAAGGAGCAGTACAGCCCGGATCCAAAGCAAAGGAGGCTGGACTATGATCTGGGGATCTGCAATCAAAGAGTCTCTACTTTTTCTGAGGAAGAATGCTTGGAAGAGGAAGACTTCCTCTTCGGATCTGAAAAGGTCTTAGGTGGGGAGTTGGAGGATAAAGGACCCCCTTTAGCAAGCCCCTTTAGCAGAAGCTTGTTTCTGCAGTCTATGACAGCCCTGGGGATAAATGCGGCACAAATGTCGCATTCAACCTCCAGGTGACTTTCCCCTAGGCAAAAGATGCACTCCTCATGCGAGTCAGAATGGGGCATCTTCCGCCCACACGAGGAGCACCTTTTAAAACCAGTTGGCTTGTCAGACACCACTAACAATCATACACATGTGTACACCAGAAAAAAACAATACCCACACCCTGAATAAAGGGTGGTAGGCAGAGAAGGTCCTAAAGGGAAAGGGAGCTATAAAAAAAAAGAACCCTTAACCGACCAAGGAAAGACCAGGGAAGAAAAGGCAGGAACCCAACTTAACCAACAAAATTACCAAAGAACCGACACTGAGAAGGAGAGGAGGAAAACTAACCTATCACAGAGGGACAGAACTAGAGGAAAAACCCCAAAGTACAAAGAAAAGGTACTTATCTTAAGTATGAGAAGCTTGAGCTGCCAGAAACACGTCCCGTTTAGTGAACGTGGCAAAGGAGATCCGAGGACTGTGGGTCAGTAAGGGATTATGGGAAGGGGAGTAGCTTGAGCTCTGGATCGGTAGTTTCAGTTGCCGGCTCGGATCAGAGGCTGGATCAAAGATCCATCAGTGATAAATAATGACATGGATAGCATCAGATCAAAGAGATTACAGGTACTCGCCTTAACACCAGATATGGGAAAGTAACTCTGGGGGTGACTAAACTGCTCACTTTTCCCCAAGATGCTACCACCACCCATCACACCTAAAATGCACTGCATCTCCAGTTCTGGAGCAAACAAAAGTAAAATCACATATCCGTATAAAAGCACTTAAGGGAAAAAAAGACAAGGGAATCAGGTGGAATTTTCCTGCTGCTGGAGTTCTACTCTCAGATGTAGCATTAAGGCAATAGGATACCCATAACTGAAGACATCTAACTTTGGAAACCTTCAGATGCAAAACAACTAGGACAGAGTCCCCAATTTAAATATCTAGGCTGCTTTGGGCATTTACTGTGGTGTGCAGTATCTTCAAGATAGAATACAGATCACAGACTATGCCTGGCAGGGCTAGCCACTAAATGGTGTAAAACATGGCTATAGGTGATTTGGTCATATTGATTAGTCACCAAAATGGGCATGGGTAGTTACTGGTGATAAGTGAGTTGAGGACCCAACCTACGCCAGGGACCCATGCTAACAGTGGGAAGGGTGTATCTGCCCCTATTGGCCAAATGGTGTCCAGTTGCACAGCCTGGGTTACCTGGGATTGATTTTATCAATCAACCTGCCAAACATGTACTAAGAATTGCTACACTCAATGCAGGTTCACTGACCAGATGGAGCTCGGAAGTGGAAGATGCGACATCCCAACTCTCGGCCAGTAATTAAGGAGCCTGAATCCCTTTCCACTGGCACTGGAGAGGGACGTTTACTTGGAACAAAAATGGATATATCCAGTATTTTCAGAAACAGCTCTCTGAATCGAGCACAATTTCCCTTAAGAGCACACAGGGAACACACACAGTTCAGGGTCTAGATTTCTCCGTCTCCCTCCAGGTCCCCAATAAGACTCTCCACTGGCACAGCTATAGAGCTGAGACCTCAGCTAAGTGTCCAAGCCAAGTTGCCCACCACTGTGAAACCAGCACTTCGTTTCCCTGCTCCAAGCAGCAGACACAGACAATCATATTTGATTTTCTCGCACACACACAAACACATACCCCTCCCTTGGAAAGGCTGATAGATTTACTAGGTATGCCCGCGTCTGCCCAGACTATAAGGTAGTTACACTACCACCAGATGCTGCAAAGCCAGCTACTCTAAGGCTCTTGCAAAGATACCCAATTATACCAAGTGAAATTAATATTAATACAAATGGTAGTTTGACCAACAGCAAGGTTTTCAGGAACAGACTGAGTTGTCACCAAATATATGTACTCTCTGAAACTGACAGACCAGCCACAATGAAAAGTTTTTTTTTTTTTTTATTATTACATATATTCAAAGAAAATGAAAATACTAAATATCTATTTACAGTAAACACCAAAAATTAGAAGTTATGTACCTACCATAACGTTCCATGTTAGTTGTCTTCTCTCGCCTTCTTTCTTGCTGGATGGGTTCGGCACTTGCTTTAGCTTGAGAACTCCTTTTACCAGCTCGAGACAACCCTATATCCCATGATGCAAGGCGGAACTACCTCAGATCTCGTTTGGTAGCTAACCTACCCTGCTAAGGACTAACCTAACATAACTTAGGAAACAAGTTCATAAAAAGAGTCCTCATATGAAGGCTCAGGAGGAAAACAACCTGATAGGAACTCTTCAAGATCTGTCCAGGCCAGGGGGTAGGAGGGAGGGCAAGAAAGAAGACGCGAGAAGACAACTAACATGGAACGTTATGGTAGGTACATAACTTCTAAATGTTAAGTTGTCAATCTCGCCTTCATTCTTGCTGGATGGGACCGCGTCCCTAGCACCTGTATCCCGGGTGGCTCAATGGAACAGACTCTTGAGAACTGTGGAACCAAAACTGGCCCTATCTCTGGAGGCCAAGTCCAACTTGTAATGAGAGACAAAGGTATGAGGCGTGGCCCAAGTAGCTGCTGCACAAATAGTATCAATGGGTAGTCTATCCTGAAAAGCTGCAGAAGTGGATAGACTCCTGGTTGAGTGTGCTTTTGGTTTAGAAGATAGCTGCTTGCCTCTGAGAGAGTACACAAAGGAAATGGTGGAAGTCAACCATCTGGATAAGGTCACTTTAGAAACTGGAAGACCTATCCTGTTTTCTGCATAGGAGACAAATAATTGGTCCGATTTTCTGAATTGTTTAGTTCTATGCAAATAGTACCTGAGCTGACGATGGACATCCAAA
Organism: Protopterus annectens; assembly: GCF_019279795.1. NCBI lineage: Eukaryota > Metazoa > Chordata > Ceratodontiformes > Protopteridae > Protopterus > Protopterus annectens. The sequence goes on from NC_056741.1 coordinate 50,537,082, forward strand.
AAATGAAGCTTCTGTTCAGCTCTGTCGGAATAGTTTGGGAAGACTGGTAGATCTATCGATTGGTTAATATTGGTTTGAGACACAACTTTTGGGAGAAAGGAAGGGTTCGTTCTTAATTATACCCTGTCCTTATGAAAAACCAAGTAAGGGGAACGAATGCAGAGAGCTTGAATCTCGGAAACCCTTCTTGCTGAAGTGACAGCCAGTAAGAATATAGTTTTCCAGGTCAATAACTTCAAAGAACATGAAGCAGACGGTTCTAAGGGAGTTAGTATCAAGGATGCCAACATTAAGTTTAGATCCCATTGCGGAGGAGGATGCTTTATAGGCGGCTTTAGGAGAAAAACTCCTCTCAGAAAGGCCTTGCATAATCTATGAGACATAATGTTATTGTCATGCAAGCCAACATGATACTTGGAAATAGCAGCCAGTTGTACTTTAACTGTAGATGACGAGGATCCTGAATGAAAAACCTCCGCCAGGAAATCTAAAACAGAATGTACAGGAGCAGTAAAGGGATCAATATTCCTGGAATTTGCCCAAATAGAAAAACGTTGCCACTTGCTAGCATAAACAGTCCTAGTGAACGACTTTAAGGAAGACACTAAGATGTCTCTGACGGAGTCAGAGATCGGAAGCCTGGCTAGGGAAGGAAGTGGAGCAACCAAGCAGTGAGGTTGAGAGAATGAATGGCCCGGTGCTGCTGACCCGACTGGTGGATCAAGAGATCCGGAACTGGGTCCAGATGCCAGGGCTGCACCAGAAGGTGACGATGCAGAGACGGAAACCAAATTTGTCGAGGCCAATAAGGGGCAATGAGAATCAACTTGGCTCTCAAAACGGTGGCTTTCTGAATGACTTGTGGAATCAAGGGAAAAGGAGGAAAAGCGTACAGAAGTCCCCGGGGCCAATCCTGGGTTAGAGAGTCTCTCAGGGGTTGGCCTGGAAGGGAAAGAGGGTGAAATAATCTGGGCACTTGTTGTTTTGAGGAGTAGCAAAAGATCGCAACAAGGAGTGCCCCACTGCAGAAAAATCTGATCCACTACAGATTGATTGAGAGACCACCGTGAGGCATCAGAATGGATCTGCTCAGCCTGTCCGCGAAGAGGTTGGACCTGCCGGGGATGTGCGTTGCTATCAGAAACCGATGAGAGGAGATTGCCCATTGCCAAAGTCTGAGAGCTTCTCGACACAACGGATAGGACCTGGTCCCGCCCTGCTTGTTGATGTACCAGACCACGGACATGTTGTCAGTTTGTACTGCAATAGTCCCCGTGGGAAGAAAGTCATTGAGGGCCTGCAACGTTAAAAGCACCGCTCTCATCTCCAGGACATTTATGTGCAGATGGTATTCTATGGATTGCCACGTCCCGTGGACCATCCTGCTCTGATAATGCCCCCCCCCACCCGATCAGAGAGGCATCCGTAGTGACTGTGGCAACTGGAGGAGGGGAAACAAAGGGTCGGCCCTGATGAAGAAGAGGGGAAGATATCCACCAATTCAGATGAGTTCTGCATGACTGTGTGACTAAGATTTCGTGCCTCATCGGGAGACTGTGGTACGACCACTGCGTGAATAGCATCCACTGCAGAAGACGCATGTGGAAGCGAGCCAGTGGTAGTAGAACAATGGCCGCAGCCATAAGACCTAGAACATTCAGTATAAATCTGGCTTTGACCTTGTTGCTCTGCAATAAAATCCGAACGAATTTTTGGATGTCCAGAATTCTTTGATCTGTTAGTCAGGCTAACATTTTGCCGGTGTTTAATTCTGAGCCTATAAAGGTGATAGATTGGCAAGGCAGCAGAGAAGATTTTTCGAAATTTACTGAAATTCCCAAACTCCTGCAAAGCTGTAGAGTGTAGTCTCTGGTCTGAAGAAGCTGACACCTGGTGGTGGCAGAGAGGAGCCAGTCATCCAAATAAGGAAACACCTGGAATCCTTGACGTCTCAGATGAGCTGTGACCACTGCCATGCATTTGGTAAACACTCTGGGGGCTGAAGTGAGGCCAAAGGGCAGGGCTCTGAATTGGTAATGACTGGTCCCTAGCCGAAAGCGGAGAAACCTTCTGGAGCACCTGTGAATCTTTATGTAATAGTACGCATCCTGAAGGTCTATAGAGCACATCCAGTTGTCCTTGCCCAGAAAGGGCAGAATGGACTGAAGCGTGACCATCCGGAATCTTGCCTTCTTGACAAATCTGTTTAGACTGCTCAGGTCTAATATTGGTCTCCAATCTCCCGTCCTTTTGGGGACCAAAAAGAATCTCGAGTAGACGCCGGATCCTACCTGGTCTGCCGGCACAGTCTGGACGGCTCTTTTTCTAGGAGCTTTGAAACCTCCTGTTCTGCCAAATCCCTTTGACCGGGTGAGATGTCTGGAAGGGATTGTTGAGGTGGGATACCTTTGAAGGGATTCTGTAACCCTCGGATATGATCGACTGTACCCACATCTCTTGTGATAGGGATTGCCAGGCTACTGGGTACAGCGAAATCCTTCCCTGACTGCCTCCAAGGGTGGACAGTCGGGCAACACCTCAGGGATGCTGAAAGGGCCTCTCAGGAAGAGACTCCCTGTTGCCCTGGTTCTGAGGACCCCCTGCCTCTAGGGGGCGTCTATTGTTGTTACCCCTCTGCCTCTGGGGTAAACTGACCACGTGTGTCCGTGTAGCTCCTTGGGCTTTATGGAACCACATCTTCCCCCCCTTCTGACCCTTGGGATATGGTCTAGAAGGAGTGGAAAAATGGACTCCAATGGCAGAAAGAGTTTTACCGTCCTGCTCACACCTGGTCAAGGTATCCTTCACCTGAGGTCCGAACAAAGCCGAACCATCAAAGGGGGTATTAGTGAAGGACGCCTTAAAGGGGGTCCACAAAATTACAAAGCCGCATCCAGGCTTGGCGTCTAAGATATGAGCCGCATGGAGGAGTTGGATAGGGAATTCAGGATTGCTAGCTGTGAGGCAATCTTTTCTTGAGCCCCAGCAGCAGAAGGATCCTGGACCACTTCACCCAGTTCCTTGAGAATATCTCTTTGAAGCCTGGTGAAGTGACAAAGGTAGTTCAGCGAATGCATAGCAAAGGTCGCTGAAGAAAACATCCGCTTTCCATACCTGTCCATGGTCCTAGAATCCTTGTTAGGAGGATGGACAGGTACTGAAGGATCCGCCAGTTCCTTCTTAGTGGCCGCCACCACCATAGCATCCACAGAGACGCCCTTGGAAAGGAACTGTTTGTCCGTAGGGGCCGTGATAAATTTGGATGGTCTCCTGGGGACAGGTTCCACAGAATCTGGAGCCGCCCACGCCTTCCGAGCCACTACCTGCATAAGTGGGTCGAAAGGCAGAGACACCCAGGAGGTGGAGGGTCGGGATCCAAAAGCCTCCAGGTATACCGACTCATCCTCGGAGGGATCAATGGATGGCCAATTCCCCCTCTGTTTGAGGAGCTCCAGGATGTCTGAAAAGGAGACATCCTCAGAGGGGGATCGTGGGGAACCCTCCGACTCATCTAAGTCGGTATCCGATGTAGTAGACTCGGGGGAGTCTGTGTGTTTCCTCTTACACGTCCTCTTCCGAGGGGGTTCACCTGCTGGATCAGGAGAAACTTCGGAAGAGGAGGAAATTCCCAATGGGGAAACCTGGGGCGATGGATCCCTGGGCCTGAGAGCAAGAGGCTGGCAAGAGGCGTCTACAGGCACTGAAGAGGGAGGAGCTAGAGGGATGGACCATTGACCTGGCTCAGAGGCCAGGACACTCCTCATCACCTCAAAGGCTCCCCTCCCCGGGAGGCCGGAATATCCCCGCTCCGAGGATACAGGAATTCCCGGCTCCACTGAGAGGGAAGGCTCAGAGGCCGATGTCGGCGCCGAGCTTACCAAAGCCGAAGCCCCGAGAGGGAGAGCGGGGTCGGACAAGGGTCCGATACCACTAGCCCCCTCGGAGCCGACAAGGAAAACCAGACGACCGGATCCCTCCAAGGAAGGCCTCAAGGAGGAGATCGGAGCCGAGGACGACGGAGCCGAAGGATGTATCGGCTCCGGCGCCGAAACAATCGCTGTCCCGAGAAGCTCCGGCTCTGAACTCTGGTGTGGAGTCGGAGGAGGAAGTTCAAGGGGTGAGGCAATAGCCGAAGTCTGTTGAGACGGGCTATGGAGCATTTGGGCCAGTGCCTGCGACTTCAACAGCCTGCTTACCACCCTCTCTAAGTCGTGGTCAGACAGCCTGGAAGATCTCTAAGATCGGCTCCGATGGCTCCGCTCCGACAAAAGAGGAGACCCCGGAGCCGAGTGGATACTCTGCAACGAAGGGGACCGAGATCTCTTTCAGGACAAAGTCATCGGAGCCGAAGTCCCCTGAATTCCAGATGGAGCCGAAGGTTTCTCGGCTCCGATGCTGGATAAGGTGTCGGCTCCAGCCGGAGCCGACAAGGCCACAGTAGACAAGGTGTCAGAACCAGTCGGTGCAGAACCCACTACTTTTGAAGTAGATAGATCGGTTCCAGCCGGAGCCGATCTCGGCTCCGACGGCCGGAGCCACCGGAGGAGGCTTGGATACTGAAGCCTGAGCCTTCGGTGGCTTAGAAGGTTTCCCAAACCCTGCTTTAGAGGGAGAACCTTCTGGCTTAAGTAAGCCACGGAGGATAAGCTTATTCCTCCGTTCCTGCAGGACTCTCTGGCTAAAAGAGTGACACAAAGCACAGGAGTCCTGCAGGTGCAAAGGCCCCAGGCAGTAAACACAAGAAGTGTGACCGTCTGTCAGAGACATTTTCTGACAGCACGAGTCACACTTCTTGAAGCCTGAGACCTTGCCTTCCTTAGACATAATCTTAGGAGGAAGTCACACACAAACCCCAACAAACACAGAAAATTAATCCCCTAACACACAACACACAGGAAGGGATTAACCAATGGGGTTTAGGCCTAACTAAACTTTTACACTAAAGGAAATAAAAAGTTTTGAAATATAAGGGAATAGGGTGGGCTGTAACACACTACAGACTATAAAAATGGATACAAGGGGGAAATAAAACCCTAACTAAGCTTTTCTCTTTTGACAAGAAAATTACTTACCTCAGCTGGCAAAGGAGACCTCTTTCGCTAAGCGGCAAACGAGATCTGGGGTAGTTCCGCCTTGCATCATGGGATATAGGGTTGCCTCGAGCTGGTAAAAGGAGTTCTCAAGCTAAAGCAAGTGCCGAGTCGGAGCCGAGGATCGGCTCCGAACCCATCCAGCAAGAATGAAGGCGAGATTGACAACTTAACATACAGAGTTTCAATCACAGGAAATATTAAAATATTACAAATTAATAGATTCACACAGATACAGAAAAATGAGAAGTTATGTACCTACCATAACGTTCCATGTTAGTTGTCTTCTCTCACCTTCTTTCTTGCTGGATGGGTTCGGCCACTTACTAAAGCTCGAGAGCTTATTTTACCGGCTCGAGGCAACCCTATATCCCATGATGCTAGGCGATAACTCCCCAGATCTCGTTTGGAAGCTGAAAAACCTAGCATAGGCCAATAAAACAAAATACTCCAACTGGAAGGAGGAGGAAGAGGGATAAAAGCCTCCAAAGATAATTATTTACACTATATATATATATCCTAGGACACCTAGATAGTGAACAAAGGAATAACAGGACCCTTCAAGGAAGGGAAGATCTTCTCAGTCTGTCCAGGCTAGGGGGATCGTGGGTGGGATGCAAGAAAGAAGGCGAGAGAAGACAACTAACATGGAACGTTATGGTAGGTACATAACTTCTCAATGTTAAGTTGTCAATCTCGTCTTCATTCTTGCTGGATGGGACCTCGTCCCTAGCACCTTCATCCTGGGTGGCTCATTGGAACAGACTCCTAAGAATGGTGGAACCAAATGTTGCTCTGTCCCTGGAGGCCATGTCCAATTTGTAATGCGAAACAAAGGTATGAGGACAGGCCCATGTGGCTGCCGCACAGATAGTGTCTATTGGTAGTCTAGCTTGAAAAGCTGTAGATGTAGCTAGTGCTCTAGTTGAATGGGCTTTTGGCTTAGAAGTTAATTCCCTGCCTCTGAGTTGACAAATAGATGTAATCACAGAAGACAGCCACCTAGATAGGGTTACCTTGGAAACAGGAAGGCCTTTCTTATTTTCTGTCTGATAAAACAGTTGATCAGACTTCCTTATTTGTTTGGTTCTATCCAAATAGTATCGGAGCTGGCGGTGAACATCTAGATAATGTAGCTTTTGCTCCGCTCTATTAGTATAGTTTGGGATAAAAACTGGGAGATCAATTGATTGATTTAAATTTGTCTGCGAAGCCACCTTGGGTAAGAAGGATGGATTTGTCCTTAGAGAAACTCTGTCTTTATGGAAGATTAAGTAGGGAGGACGAATGCAGAGGGCGTGAAGCTCTGATACTCTTCTAGCAGAAGTAATGGCGACTAGGAAAAGTGTCTTCCAGGAAAGAAATTTCAATGAACAGGAGACCGCAGGTTCAAAGGGGGGGAGAATTACGGATGTTAAGACTAAATTAAGATCCCACTGAGGTGGAGGGTCTTTGATCGGAGGCTTAAGTAAATATACACCTTTAAGGAAGGCTTTGCAAAGCTTATTGGACATGATGTTGTGGTCCGATAAGCCTGTATGAAAATTCGATATGGCTGCCAACTGAACCTTTACTGTAGAGGCAGAAGACCCTGAATGAAAAATTTTGGCTAGGAAGTCTAAGACCGAATGAATTGGGGCAGTAAAAGGATCTATATTCCTTGCCTTTGCCCAGAAGGATAAACGTTTCCATTTACTAGTGTAAATCCTTCTGGTGGAAGATTTAAGGGAAGCTACTATGATATCCCGGACGGGATTAGAAATCATAGGAAGCCTGGCTAAGGACGGGAAGTGGAGCAACCAAGCAGTGAGGTTGAGAGAATGTAGGTATTGGTGCAGCTGCCCCGACTGATGGGTCAACAGATCTGGAGCTGGGTCCAGATGCCAAGGCTGTACCAAAAGATAATGATGTAGGAACGGAAACCATATCTGTCGAGGCCAATAAGGGGCAATGAGAATCAACTTGGCTCTCAAGGCGGTTGCTTTCTGAATTACTTGTGGAATTAGAGGAAAGGGTGGAAAAGCATAGAGAAATCCCCGAGGCCAATCTTGGACTAGAGCGCCTCTGAGGGGATGGCCTGGAAGGGGGAAGAGGGTGAAGAAGTCAGGGCATTTGCTGTTTTGGGATGTAGCAAAAAAATCGCAGCAAGGAAGACCCCACTTCTGAAAAAACTCTTCCGCTAACGATTGTTTGAGAGACCACTCGTGTGGCACGAGTATGGCTCTGCTCAACCTGTCCACTATGAAGTTGGACTTCCCGGGGATATGAGTTGCTATCAGAAACCGCTGAGAGGAGATCGCCCATTGCCAAAGTCTGAGTGCCTCTCGACACAGGGGATAGGACTTGGTTCCGCCTTGCTTGTTGATATACCACACTACGGACATATTGTCCGTTTGAATTGCAATAGTTCCTAGGGGAAGAGAGTCGTGGAGGGCTTGCAACGTTAAAAGCACTGCTCTCATCTCTAGGACATGTGCAGGTGTCGCTCGAAAGGTGCCAAGTGCCATGGACCATCCTGCCCTGAAAATGCCTCCCCCACCCGATCAGGGAGGTGTCCGATGTCACCGTGGCGACCGGGGGAGGAGGAACAAAGGGTCTGCCCTGATGGACTTGAGGGGACAATATCCACCAGGACAGATGACTTTTGCAAGTTTGAGTTATCATGATCTTGTGGTGCATGGGGAGTTGCTGAAAAGACCATTGGGCGAAGAGCATCCACTGTAGAAGACGCATGTGAAAACGTGCAAGGGGAAGAAGTGTTATGGCGGCCGCCATAAGACCCAATACTTTCAAGACATACTTGGCCTGAATTTTGTCGCTCTGAAGAACATGGACATGGTTTTGAATATCCAAGACTCTTTGGTCTGTTAACTTTGCTGAAAGGTGTACGGTGTTCAAGTTGGCGCCTATAAAGGTAATAGACTGACAAGGCGACAAGGCAGACTTTTCTAAATTTATACAGATTCCTAGCCCTCTGCAAATGTGAATGGTGTAAGCTCTGGCTTGGAGAAGTTGATGCCTGGTGGTGGCAGTGAGGAGCCAGTCGTCTAGATATGGAAACACCTGGAATCCTTGCCGTCTCAGGTGAGCCATAACCGCTGCCATACATTTGGTGAACACTCTGGGGGCTGTAGTGAGACCAAAGGGCAGGGCTCTGAATTGGTAGTGACTGGCCCCCAGCCGAAAGCGGAGAAACCTTCTGGAGAGCCTGTGAATTTTGATGTGATCGCATCCTGAAGGTCCACGGAGCACATCCAATTGTCTTTGCCCAGAAAGGGCAGAATGGACTGTAGCGTGACCATCCGGAATCTTGTTCTCTTTACAAACTTGTTCAGTTTGCTGAGATCTAATATTGGTCTCCAGTCCCCTGTCTTTTTCGGTACCAAGAAGAACCTTGAGTAGATTCCGGATCCTAGTTGGTCTGCTGGGACTGGCTGGATGGCTCTTTTTGCTAGCAGTTTTGATATTTCTGCTACTGCTAGTTCCCTTAGACCGGGTGGAACATCTGGAAGGGTTCCCTTTTGTTGAATTGGGGTTTGGATAAAGGGAAGTTTGTAACCCTCGGATATGATCGACTGTACCCATTTCTCTTGAGTAAGGGAAAGCCAGGCTATTGGGTACAACGACAATCTTCCCCCGACTGCCTGCGAAGGTGGGCAACATCTCAGGGATGCTGGAAGGGTTTGTCAGACAGAGGCTCCCTGCTACTCTGGTTTTGCGGACCCCCTCTGCCCCTAAAACTGACCTCTTGCATCACACGCGACTCCTTGAGATTTGCGGAACCACATTTTCCCACCCTTCTGACCCTTAGGGTATGGTCTCGAAGGGGTGGAGAAACGGACTCCTACGGCAGAAAGTCTTGCCATCTTGCTCGCAACTGGTGCTGTAATGAATTTAGATGGCCTCCGAGGGGTGGGTTCCACCGAATCCGGGGCCGACCACGCCTTCCGAGCCACTAATTCCATAAGGGGTCGAAAGGCGGAGACACCCAGGAGGTGGAGGGTCGAGAACCGAACGCCTTCAGGTACACTGACTCGTCCTCGGAAGGATTAAGGGAAGACCAGTTCCCCTCTGCTTCAGGATTTCTAGGATGTCTGAGAAAGAGACATCCTCAGAGGGGGACTTTGGGGATCCCTCCGACTCATCCAAGTCGGTGTCAGAGGTAATAGACTCAGGGGAATCCACATGCTTCCTCTTACATGTCCTCTTATGTGGAGGCTCCACTGACAGGTCAGGAGAAGCCTCGGAAGAGGAAGAAATTCCCAGTGGGGAAACCTGAGGCGTTGGATCTCTGGGTCCGGGAGCAAGAGAGTGAGAAGAGACATCAGCAGGCACTGTAGTGGGAGGAGCTGATGGAGCTGACCGTTGACTAAGCCCTGGGGCTAGTACGCTCCTCATCACCTCGAAGGCTCCCCTATCAGAAGGCCCCCACGCCGAAGAGGTAGGAACCCCAGGCCGCACCGACAGGGAAGGCTCCGAGGCCGATGTCTGGGCCGAGCTCACCAGCGCCGACGCTCCGAGAGGGAGAGCGGGGTCAGACAATGGTCCGATGCCACTCGCCCCCTCAGAGCCGACGAGAGAGATCAGGTGCCCGGATCCCTCCAATGAAGGTATCAAAGAGGAGATCGGAGCGGAAGACGAAGGAGCCGAAGGGGGAGGAATCGGCTCAGACCCCACAACGGTCACGGATCCGAGGAACTCCGGCTCCGAACTCTGAGGGAGAGTCGAAGGAGGAAAAATAGGTGGAGTCGTAATAGCCACCGTCTGATGAGACGGGCTAGAGATCATCTGGGCCAATGCCTGAGACTAACAGCCTACTTACCACTCTCCCAAGGTCGTGATCTGAAAGTCTGGATGACCGAGAAGATCGGCTCCGATGGCTCCGCTCCGAGAGCAGGGGAGACCGCGGAGCCGAATGGATGGACTCCAATGGAGGGAGTCTTGACCTCCTCTTAAATGGAGCCAACGGAGCCAAAGACACGTCGGCTCCAGCCAGAGCAGACAGCGAAAGCATGGACTCAGAGGTATCGGCACCGAGTAGTGCCGAGACCGGAACTTGTGACTCAAGGGGATCAGCTCCAGCCGGAGCCGATCAAGGCAGACAAGGAGCCAGCAGCCGAAGGCTTAGTACTTGGAGCAGACGGTTTTGCAGGTTTCGAGGGCCTCCCCGATGCAGACTTAGTCGGGGAGCCCTCGGGCTTTAACAAGCCCCTCAGTATAAGTTTATTCCTGCGCTCCTGCAGGACTCTTGGACTGCACGCATGACATACTGAACAAGAGTCCTACAGGTGCAGGGATCCCAGGCAGAAAACACAAGAAGTGTGACCGTCTATCAGAGATTTTCTGACAGCACGAGTCACACTTCTTAAAGCCTGAGACCTTAGCTTCTTTAGGTTCCTTCGACATAACAGTGTCGAGGGTTCACAAATGTAACAGAAAAAACACACACACACACACACACACACACACACACACACACACATGCACTCTCGAAAATTATAAAATTAACAATAAAATGTTAATAGAGATACTGACACACCCAAACACTCCACAGGATCCCCAAGAAAAATTAGGAAAGGGGCAGGCTTAAGGCCTAACCTAAGAGTGGAGGGGGAGGGATACAAGGAATAAAAAGGGAAGGTATATAAAAAAGTAATAGAGTTAAGGGTAGTTACTAACTACTGAAAGAAATAACTAGGTGAAAAATTAACTCAAAAAAGGGTGACTGAACACTCTATATACAAGACTTACCAGGAGCCAGTAAAAAAACGCACCTCGCAAACAAAAGCAGCAAATGAGATCTGGGGAGTTATCGCCTAGCATCATGGGATATAGGGTTGCCTCGAGCCGGTAAAATAAGCTCTCGAGCTTTAGTAAGTGGCCGAGTCGGAGCCGAGGATCGGCTCCGAACCCATCCAGCAAGAATTAAGGCCAGATTGACAACTTAACATCAGTTATTAACAAAACTTGACTGATCTAAGGAATGTATTGCCAAACCTGGTGTAAAATTCCTATTCCCATCCACTGGTCTGGGATGCGCTTAAACTGGGTAATAGATAAACTCAGCTTCACAAGCAGAAGCAAATGTAAGCCTACCTTAATTATGAGATGTTGGGCAAGAAGAGCAAATATATATATGTCATTTAAACCTTTGGAGGAAAAAAGGTCAGAATTTGGGCTACGGTTTCTGAAAAGAAAATTGGATATTATGGCCACAAGAAAAGGGTGACTGGCCAAGTATTGTAGTTTAGATAAAATGAATCTTAGGGAATATCAGACTCAAAAAGATTGGGTCAAAATGAAAGGAAGATAAATGTGAACAACCAAGGTATGCTCAAGACCTTAGTACCAACTGCAAGAGAAGCAAAATATAAGCAATACTGTTCCAGGATTCAGAAGAAAAATATTTACAGTTACCCTTAATTCCCCCTCTTTTATGGAAGAGAATGACAACCTGGAAAATTTTTGATGTAAATCATACTGGATCTAAGGAGTACAGCCAATAAAAAGATGAAGTCTTGAAAGATGGGTCTAACATTAAAGGCCACATTGTCAAGAGCTAAAACTGCAATCAAAAGGAGCCATGTCCGGAAAGGTGTTGCTATCGGGGGGGGGGGGGGGGGGGTCCATTAGAGATTAGGAAAATATATGGAAAGATCCTGGGGTTTAGAAGGATTACTTGGGAATGACACATTCAGCCTAATGCAATTAGAACCAGGAATAAGGCTCTCTCATAACAACTGAGGGTGGAAAGAGGTAAATTTAGCCACCTTTGTTAGACACATTTCTCGACTCTTGTAGGGCTGCCAGAGACAAAATTGAGAAATTGTTTATTATTCCTCTCATCTCATTTTCCAATCAGAACAAAAGGCACATTTTAAGACTTTAGGAAAATGCAACTGTGCTCTCTCTCTGTGGTCATATAATTTTACCTCTTCCTACATTACTTCCCTCTACATGCCTTGCTCCGACTAATTTTCACTGCATTTCAACGTGCCAACTTAAAGCTACCCATATAATGCACATTCATAGGAGATTACTAGGCTATCTAGGGCCTTTGTAAGCCTAGCCATGTTATACCCTTGCTCCATTACTGACCAAGTTGAATGGTCTATATTTGTGGCATTATTCTATGATCAGCACAGACCGCCCTTATCCAAGAGGGACATAGTTGACACCCATGGGTAAAATTTGCAGTTTACCATCCAGTTGTCTAAGTTATGCTTAAATAGGGTAATTGAGGAGCTCTGTTTTATGTGAATTGGGAGTTTGTTCCACAGGAATGGCAATTTCTGGGAATCATGTCAGTCTCTCCAGCATGTCCTGTTAAGGTCCTAAATGGCAACGCTCAGGTTTGTTCTGAGCTAGTACAAAACGGAACAAAATGCACTGACCCTTCCAACATTGCCAACATCTTGGCTGACCGGTTCAGTGCAAATTCCCCCACCTAACCACCTACAGGGCCTATTACCATTCTAGGGATTGTGCAAGTCCAATTACTACTGATATGCTGGTTAACAAGGCTTTATCTAAAGCTAGACACTGCCTCCATGGGACCAGATAATGTCCCAGGCTGTGTCATACGCGAGCTCCATAAGGAATTAACCCCGCATCTTAATACCTTGTTCAGTCTCAGCCTCTCCACAGGATATGTGCCCATAGAATGGTTCATGGCAACAGTGGTCCCGCTACACAAGGGTGGGGCCACAACTGACCCCGGGAACTACCCACCAATACTATTCTAGCATGTCCAAAGGTCAGTTGTCAATCTCCTCTCCGGTGCAGCTGGTGAATCTGGGAATCTTGAGGCAATGCTACAACTGCTTCATGGAAAGAATCATTATGGAACTCATAAACAGAGACATAGGGGACCTACAGACACTTGACCCCACCCAGTTCGACTTCATAAAGAGCAGATCCTGCCTTTTAAACCTAGATGACTTTTTCGAAACAGTCACTAGAGCCATTGATGAGGGCAAAGCAGTCCATACAGCATACCTGGACTTGGCTAAGGCCTTCGACACAATACCCCACTCAGGCATCATAGATAAGCTAAACAGCTTAAAAGTAAACCCTTATGTCACTAGATGGGTTGCAAACTGGCTAAAGGACAGAACCCATAAAGTTAAAATCACTGGAGCAATGTCAGACTCAAAGCCAATCACAAGTGGTGTCCCACAGGGATCTGTCCTGGGACCCCTCTTGTTCGGCATTTATTTCTCAGATGTTAAAGCAAACATGGGAGGGCTGTGGCTGACAAAGTTCGCAGATGACTGCAAACTAGGCCATAGTCGATACACCAGCAGAAACACACATCCTACAAAAGGCCTCACTGAAACGGACAACTGGTGCGTAGTCACGGCCTTAAACTAAATGCCAAAAATGTATAGTCATCCCTTTTGGAAAAAACAAAGTACCCACAAATTATCACATAGACAGCAACCCATTGAGTACGGAAAAAGTAATCAGAGACCTAGGGACCCAAGTAGACAGCGACCTCTCATTTGACACCCACGTTGCCAAAGTGGTTAGAAAAACATTCTACCTTGCACACCTCATCATGAAGGGATTCACATCCAGATTCAAGGATGTCATTGTACCCCTATATTCCTCCCTCATCAGACCCATGATTGAGTACAATGCCCCATTTGGTATGTACCTCACCTGGCATTTGCAACAGCTGGAGAGACCACAAAAGTACCTCACCAAAAGGATCAAGGGTCTCCAACATAGGTCTTATTCTGCCAGACTAAAGAAACTTCAGCTCTATTCAGTAGCATACCGCCTGCTCAGAGGTGATCTCTACCTGACGTACAAGGCCATGTCCAATCAGGATCTGATGGACATGCTCCACCTCAAAAAATCCAAATCCATCAGGACCACGAGAGCTAAAGACTTAAACCTCGGCACAAGTATGAATAGGACATGCTGGAGGGATAGATTCATAACCCAGAGGCTTCCCATGCTTTGGAACAGGATCCCAGTTCGTATTAGGCAGAGCCCCTCACTGACTCTCTTCAAGAGAAATCTTGATGAGTGGATGGGAGATCGTAAGTTTACCCCAGGGGTCACATCTGTGTCACTGCTAGACAGGGGCACAGTAAACTAATTCTATTATATAAAGGGACCTTCACTGTGTCACTACTAGACAGAGGCACAGTATTCTAGATTTATTCTGTACATTTTTGTACCATTTCATGGGGTGGCAAAAGCCACATCACTATGGCTAGGCTTACAAATGCCCCAGGGCAGATAGCCTAGTACTATACTATGAAACTATGTACACAGACAACCCTCTCCTCCTCCCAACAAATTTCAACACATGTGAGAGATGCAACCATATAGCCAAACTGGAGGCTAAGCTCATTCAACTCAGTACTGGCGTAACCAGTCAGGAGAAGGAAACCATACTCACTACAATTCCAGTCTCGCACAGACCTACCACGACAGCAAACCAAACACAAACACACAAAAACATACTCGGAGGCTCTAAATAAAAATCTGCCTAAGCAACAGAGACCTCCAAAGCAGACACCCAAGCAACCAGTACCCCAAAACAAAACACGTGCAACACATAGCTCACAAAGCCAGTGTGCCAAACAGTCACAGCCCTTAAGGCTAAACACATCTGATACACTTGTAATAGGTGACTCTATAGTCAGGCACACTGACGTCCCGCTCACCAGGGTGAACAAGGAGAAGGTCACGGTGAGCTGCCTGTCGGGTGCTAGGATCCGCCACATAACACAAGCACTCAGGTCACTCCAAGGCAAGTACAAATATGACTCAGTCATTGTCCATGCTGGTGTGAATGACCTGAGACGTACCTCCCTGGACTACATGAAGAGAGACATACAGGAGCTCTCTGAGCATGTAGCCCAGGCCGGTATGACCCTGACCTTGAGTAGCATCTTACCCTCACCAAGAATGATGCCACAATATGAAGACAAGATGATCAATTTCAACAATTGATTTAAGTATTGGTGTCATTCAAATGGGATCCAATGCCTGTCAGCCTGGGATGACATGCTCGACAAGCCACGATGCTTCGCTAGGGACGGCTTGCACCAGTCACCCCTGGGCTTTCGGATATTGGCAAAGGCTCTTGCCACCCCCATAGTGCCTTTTTTAGGCAAGGCTCAAAAGACAAACCCACCTCCATAGGTATCACACAAGGGATAAGAAACTAAGAGTAATGCTACTCAATGCCAGAAGTCTAAACCTAAAGATGCACTTTTCGAAACTCTCCTTAGCATGGAGAACATAGATATCTGTGCAGTAACAGAAACCTGGTTCAAGGCTCTCGAGAGCACCCCAGCACCACCAGGTTATACCTCATACCATGTTTTTCAGCCCCAAAACTTGGACCGAACCACAAAAGGAGGGGGAGTATCGATATTCGTCAGAGATACCCACAACTCCAGGTTGGTGGCACAGCATGAAGCATCAGAGACTATCCATGTGCAACTAACAGAGGGTAAAAACTGCCTTCCAGTTTATAGCCTGCTACAGACCACCCTCCCAAACCCAGGAACCCCACTCGGCCTTCCTGAAAACACTGGAAAATATGAAGGTCTCTCCAAACACCATTATATTGGGTGACTTCAACTACCCAAACATAGACTGGGAGCATTACTCTAGCTCCAACACCCTGGCCCAAAGGTTCCTAGAATTTATAAACTCAAATGCTATGGAACAGCTTGTTACCACTCCCACAAGAGGGGAAAACATACTGGACCTGAGCATCACCAACATGGGGACTCTATGCTCCAGACCAGAAGTGTATCCCTCACTGGTAAGATCAGACCATAAACTAATCTCACTAGATATTCACATCCCGACCCCAGCCCCTGCCCAGAAAACCACAGTGAAAAACTTCTCTAAAGCAAATTTTCACTCCTCAAAACCGAGGTGGAATCCTTCAAAGCCCCCGGGCCTGTGGAAAAAAACTGCCCAGACTGCAGAATCCTTTATAAACGCATTCTATGAACACCTTCAGGAATGCATGGATCATGCAATCCCAAACAAAACCAAGACCCAATCCTCCAAAGGCAGGCGTCCTGTCTGGTGGACCCCAGCCATAAACAAACTATACAATAGAAGGAGGAAGCTACTGCATGATAGAACAAAATCCCAAAAAGGGAAGGCATCTCTGATCAGTATTAGCAAAAAACTACGGGCACTCATAAATTCGTCTAAAGCCAGCTTAGACAGAAAAATTGCACAGGACACTAAGGATAATCACAAGGCTTTCTTTAGTCAGGTTAGAAACCTGGGTGGGAATTCCCAGATATGCTCAGAATTAGTCCAAAATGACAAAAAAACACACCGAACCCACAGACATTGCCAACATCCTAGCTGACAGGTTCAGCTCAAACTCCCCCCCCCCTTCCCCACCAAAAGGGCAAATATCTATCCCAGCAGAGTGCTGCCCCCCTGACATCTCAGATGCTCAGGTAAGAGCCCCCTCTCCAAAGCAAAAAACACAGCATCAATGGGACCAGACAGGGTCCCGGGCTGCGTCCTACATGAACTCCAAGAAGAACTAAACCTAAACATAAAACTACTGTTCAATCTCAGCCTTACTACAGGAATATGTACCCAAAGAGTGGCATACAGCAACAGTGGTCCCTCTCCACAAAGGTGGTGCCTCAACGGATCCTGGAAACTATCGCCCCATAAGCCTGACTAGCTTGGTCTGCAAAGCTATGGAAAGGCTCATCATGGACCTCATAAATAAAGATATTGGGGACCTACAGACACTGGATCCTACCCAGTTCGGCTTTGTTAAGGGCAGATCCTGCCTCTTAAACCTGGTCGATTTCTTTGAAACAGTCACCAAGGCCATTGACGAGGGGACGGTGGTCCACACAGCCTACCTGGACCTTGCAAAAGCCTTCGATACAATATCCCACTCGGGCATTATAGATAAGCTCACCAGCTAATATAAACCCCTATGTCACTAGATGGGTTGCAAACTGGCTCAAGGACAGAACCCACATAGTTAGAATTGCTGGAGCCATGTCAGACTCCAAACCAGTTACAAGTGGCGTCCCACAAGGCTCAGTCCTGGGACCTCTCTTGTTCGGTATATATTTCTCGGAGGTACAGGCCAACACGGAAGGACTGTGGCTGACCAAGTTCGCAGATGACTGCAAACTGGGTGCCATAATCGGCTCTCCAGCCGACACAAGCATCCTACAAAAGGGCCTCATAGAAACAGACAACTGGTGCCAGAGCCATGGCCTCATGCTAAACGTCAAAAAGTGTATAGTCATCCCCTTCGGCAAAAACAAAGTGCCCACAAATTACCACATAGATGGTAATCCATTAAGTACGGAAGAAGTAATTAGGGACCTGGGGACCCAAGTTGATAGCAATCTCTCATTCGACAACCACGTGACCAAAGTGGTTAGAAAATCATTTTATATAGCCCACCTAATCATGAAGGGATTCACATCTAGATCAGGGGAGGTCATCGTGCCTCTTTACTCATCCCTCATCAGGCCCATAATTGGAGTACAATGCCCCTTTTGGGATGTATCTTACCAGACACCTGCAACAACTGGAAAGACCCAAAAGTACTTCACCAAGAGGATCAAAGGGCTCAAACAGATGCCATATGCTGCCCGGTTAAAGAAACTCCAGCTCTACTCAGTGGCATACCGCCTGCTCAGAGGCGATCTGTGCCTGACATATAATGCCATGTCCAACCCGGAATTAATGGACATGCTGCACCTCAGAAAATCCAAATCACATCGAGCTACGCGCTCGACAGACTTGAACCTCAGCACTGAAATAAATAGGACATGCTGAAGGGACAGATTCATAACCCAGAGGCTCCCTTCTCTCTGGAATAAAATCCCAGTCCAGGTTAGGCAGAGTCCCTCATTGACTCTCTTCAAGAGGAATCTTGATGAGTGGATGGGAGATCGTAGATTTACTCCAGGTATCGCTTCTGTGTCACTGTTAGACAGATGCACAGTATACTAACCTCGAAAAAGGACATAGCAAAATTCATTTTAAAATGGGTGGCGAAAGCCATCACACTCCGGCTAGGCTTGTAAATGCCCTAGGGCAGATAGCCTAGTATGAACCTATGAACCTATAAGCCTGACCAGTCTGATCTGTAAGGCTATGGAGTGAATCATTATGGAACTCATAAATGGAGAGATTGGGAACCTCCAGTCGCTGGACCCCACACAGTTCAGCTTCGTTAAGGGCAGATCACGCCTCCTGAACCTGGTGGATTTCTTTTGAGACAGTTACTCAGGCTATAGATGAGGGAAAGGAGGTACACATGGCTTACCTTGACCTTGTTAAAGCATTTGACACCATTTCCCATTCAGGTATTATTGATAAGCTCACCAGCCTGGGCATAAACCCTTACATCACAAGATGATCGCAAACTGGCTCTCAGACAGATCCCATAAAGTAAGAGTAGCGGGATCTATGTCCGAATCCAGACAAGTAACAAGTGGTGTGCCTCAGGGCTCTGTCCTGGGGCCCCTCCTGTTTGGCATATACTTCTCAGAAGTACAGGCAAGCACAGAAGGGCTGTGGCTGACTAAGTTTGCGGACGACTGCAAACTGGGTGCTACAACAGAGTCTCCGGCCGACATGGAGATCCTCCAGAAGGGCCTAAATGAGACTGATGCATGGTATCAAAGCCATGGTCTCAAGCTAAATGCAAAAAAATGCGTAGTAATCCCCTTTGGAAAAAACAGAGTAACCGCAAACTACAACATAGGAGGTAATCCCCTGAAATCTAAAGAAGAAATAAGGGATCTAGGGACCCAAGTAGATATTCAGCTTTCCTTTGATAACCATGTTGCCAAAGTGGTTAGAAAATCCTTCTGTGACCCATCTGATCATGAAAGGGTTTGCATCAAGATCTAAGGATGTAATGGTACCCCTCTACTCTTCCCTCATCAGACCCATTATTGAGTACAATGCACCAATTGGAATGCACCTGGCTAGACATCTCCAGCAGCTGGGGAGACCACAAACGTACCTAACCAAGAGGATTACTGGCCTCAAACAGTTGCCCTATGAAGCACAATTGAAAAAGCTAAGACTGTTCTCTGTTGCATACCGCTTTCTCAGAGGCGACTTCTGTCTAATGTACAGAGCCATGTCCAACCCAGAATTGTTAAACATGCTCCATCTTAGCAAAACCAAATCTACTCGAGCTACACGCTCTAGGAATATAAACCTCAACACAACAATGAATAGAACATGCTGGAGGGATAGATTCCTTCAGAGACTTCCCTTACTATGGAACAGGGTCCCGATCTACATAAGACAGAGCCCCTCACTATCACTCTTCAAGAGGAACCTTGATGAGTGGATGGGTAACAAAGTTCACACCTGGGATCACACCAACAGCACTACTAGATAGGGGCCAAGGGTAGTACCTGCTAGTACAAGGGTCAAGGGAACTACTAAAGGGGTGGTGAATACCGCACAACGTGGCTGGGCTAATATATGCCTTTTCGGGCAGATAGCCCAGTACCAACATATAAACCTATGTCGCAGGCTAGGTTAAGATCCCTAGAGCAAGTGAATCTTGTCCAATTTCACTTGCAGATGTGTAGCATTTCCATTAGGACAGGGATTGAGACTGCTCTGTAGGCCAGGCACAAGTCACCTCTCAGCACACTATGATAAAGAGTACAGTAACGGGGCCTTCAGTCTGACCTAATCCCTTGAATTTTCTTGGAGAGAAACCACTGAAGTCTCTCCAGCTGTTGCAGGTGTCTGGTGAGGTACATACAGAAGGGTGCACTGTACTCTGTTATGAGATGTGCAACACAGAGGGCTTTCCTTACCACTGTGTACTCACAGTGACCGAAGTTGAGAGTTGCTATCAACCTGTGTTCCCAAATCTCTTACTAAAGGGTTTGAGCTAAAGGGGGTACTGTTAATGTAATTTGCAGGGACTTCCCCTATGCTGAAAGGGATGATAAAATAAAGGCAAAAAAATGCATCAAGTCTGTGGCTTTGGCACCAATCATTTGTTTGTGTAAGCCCTTTTTGTAATATTTCAACATCATTGGGGGCTCAATAACTGCACTCAGTTTGCAGTCAGCAGCAAACTTAGTAAGCCACAGGCCATCTATTTTCACCTGGACTTCTAAGAAATATATTGCAAACAGTAGGGGGCTCAGCACAGATCCTTGTGGTACACAACTGGTAAAGTACAGTTGTGTACATTTACCATAAATGTAGATGTTCGAATGTATTCACTGTTGCAGTCATCACATTTGGGTTATCTGTTTGCAGTAGCCCTCAAGTCGGCCTGATTATCAAAGTCTTGAGTCCTGCGTCGGTTGCTATCTCATCTTCCGTGACGTCAGGTAGTCAGGGGTATAAAGCATTCAGCAGACGCCATTACATCAGTTTTTCTTTCCCCAGATGTCAGGTGCCCCCACACACACATATATACACATACATTTACTCTCTCTCTCTCACTCACACACACACACACACACACACACACACACACACACACACACACACACACACACACATACAGTTACACCTCCAACAAAAAAGCAAATACACCAAAAATCTTTTAAGCATAATAAAGACGAGTAAAGTTATAGCCAGAAGAAGTCAGGGGGCTGGAGGGAGGGTAACCAGGACTGCAACAGTGAATACACTCGAACACCTACATTTATGGTAAGTGTACACAACTGTACTATGTTCTTCGTGTTTCACTGTTGCAGTCATCACATTTGGGTAGATTCACTAAGCTAAGGATGGGAGGAGGCATTTAGATAGCATTAGGACCAGCTATAATGCCCTGCAAGACTGCAGTGGCAAAGCCAGCTCTGGATTTAGAGAAAATTGGTAAATGGCAATACTTGGTGAAAGTATGTACAGAACTCAAGGTAGCAGCTTCTAGGATGTCATTTGTAGGTATACCTCTGAGAAAGGCTGCAGAGGCAGATGCAGCCCTGGTTGAATGGGGTCTTATCCCCTGTGGGATAGGTTTTCCATGGTGCTTATAGCAGAAATTAATGCAATGGCCTATCCATTTAGAAATGGTTTGCTTTGAAATAGCCTTCCCCTCTGCCCTCGCAGCAAATGCCACCAGCAGTTGTTCAGATTTCCTTCGAGGTTTAGTCCTGTTCAAGTAAAATCTAAGTTGTCTGTGCACATCTAAGGAGTGCAGTATCCTTTCCCCTTTGTTCTGTGGATTAGAAAAGAAGGCTGGTAAATGAATGGACTGATTAAGAGCCACACTGGATACCACCTTGGGCATGAAGGAGGGGCTGATCCCGAGGGATACCCTGTCCACATCTGAAAGATGATGAAAGGCTCCACTGCCATAAGGGCCTGTAGTTCAGATAAGGAAGGCTGTTTTCCCAAGAAAGAAATTTTAACTCTGCACTTGCAGCTGGCTCAAAAGGAGGAAGAGAGAGTTTTTCAAATACAAAGTTAAAGTCCCAGGCTGGAGTCGGGGCTCTCCTGGGTGGTCTTATGTTTTTAGCCTCTCTGAGGAACTGCTTGAGCAGTGGATGAGAGAAGAGGGGAGGTTCTGTGTTGTAATGAGCTGAAATGGCGGAGGCGTGAATTTTGGAGGAAAAAGAAAGGCCTTTGTGAGGCATCTCAGTTCAGTATTGAAAAATCTGAGGTAAATTGGGCGCTTCTGTGCCCATCCCTTGAGTTAGTTTCCAGGCACAGAATCTTTTCCATTTTTCAGCATAAGATTTTCCAGTACTAGGCCTCCTTGCCTCCAAAATGACATCCAACACTTGTTTACGGAGGGATGGTAATGCAGAGATTAGAAAATTAGCCAGGCTGCCAGGGTCAGGGTTTGAAGCTGAGGGTGCAGAATCTGGCTCTCCTGCTGAGACAGCAGGGTAAGGGTCTGAGGCAGGAGGCAGGTGCCATGGAGCAAACAGTGACAAACTTTGCAAGAGGGTGTACCAGTGTTGGCGTGGCCAGTCTGGTGCAATCAGTATCCTCCATAGTGTGTCCTGTTTGATCTTTAGTAGTACTTTGGAGAGGAGAGGCACAGGAGGAAAGGCATAAACTGATCCAGCTGAAGGACAGAGCATCCACTTTCCAAGCTCGTTTGTGGGGAGTCCTTGTGCAGAATTTGTCCAACTGGTAGTTCTGGGGGAGGCAAACAAGTCTATATGTGGGCTCCCCCATTTGTTTATCAACATGTTGAAAATCTTTGGTTCCAGTTTCCACTCGTGTGGGTCCATGAGATTTCTGCCAAGTTCATCTGCCAGTGTATTTAGTTTTCCTGGCAGGAATTGAGCCCATAGATGCACTTGGTAGCTCAAGGCTGTGTTCCACAGAGCCATGGCTAGTTTGCAGAGGGGGTAAGAATGGGTACCCCCCCTGTTTATGTATGGGTAACCCCCCTGCTTATGTACCACATAACACTGGTGTTGTCCATCCTTACCATTAATTGTCCTGGAAGAATGTGGTCCTTGAAGGCTGTCAGAGCATTCTGTACAGCTAACATTTCTTTTTGAGTGATATGCAGGTGCATTTGACTTGGATTCCATTTGCCCTGAATGCACTTCCCTGCCAAGTGAGCCCGCCATGCATAGTCTGATGCGTCTGTTAGGGTTTGGGTGGTAGGGGGTAGAGTGAATGGTAGTCCCTTGTTTTGGTGGCAGGCCTCTGTCCACCAAAGGAACTAACCGTAGGCAAGGTATGATAGGGATCATTGCTTCTAGATCCTGAGAATGTTGACACCATAGGCTATTTAGATACCATTTTAGTTTCCTCATATGCAGTCTTGCATATGGAATAAGTAGAATGCAGGAGGCCATGAACCCAAAAGCGTACAGTATTTGCCTTGCAGACAGCAGGGTTTTTGTGGCCATTAGTTTGAAGTAAGTTGTCAAGTGAATTTGTTTCTCTGGCATGAGGAAAGCCATCTGGGAAGTTGTGTTCAAGCTTGCTCCCAGAAATATAATTTGTTGACAGGGTACCAGATGTGATTTTTTTGTTTATGGTGTACCCCAGACAAGTTAGCAGCTTTTGTACAAATGCCAGGTGATTCAAAAGTATGTCCTGGCATTCTGCCTGAATTAGACAATCATCCAGGTATGGGTATATTTGAATATTTCTTTGCCTGCAAAATGAAATGACTGGAGCTAGGCACTTCGGCTTATCTACTGCGCCCAGGGTATTCACAAAGGGCAGAGAATTGATTGGGATGTGCAGGTAGGCTTCTTTTAAATCCAGTGTTGCCAACCAGGCATCTTTGCCTAGCATTGGAAGTAACCGGTGAAGAGTTAGCATCTTGAATTTTGGAATCACCAAAAAGGTGTTTAATATAGCAAGGTCCAGAATAGGATGACAAGAGTTGTCTTTTCTGGGTACCAGTGTGAGTAGAAACCTTGCCCCTTTTCCTCTTCTGGTACAGTTTGAATAGCCTTTATGATTAAGACAGAGAGTACTTGCTTTTGAGCCTCTGCCCACTGATTTGGGGGTAGATCTGGCCAACCATTTGGGGTTGGTAACGTGTGGAAGTGAAATCTGTATCCTTGGGAAACTATATCTAAAACCCATCTGTCCTAGGTAATGATATGTTCACAGTTTTTTGCCTGCAGACCAATTTTTCCCCCTAAAGCAGCAGTCAGTTGAGAAGTGCTTGGAAGTTTTAAAGTTAAGTCACTGAGACAGTTTACCATAGGGTGAAGTCTTACTACTCCCTGATTTGGAAGTGGGAGTCCCCCCACTGTTTAGTCCTGTGCGTAGTCTGGGAGTGAACCCTAGATGTTCTCCTGGTTCTGGGTTTGGACTGAGAAGGCCTGGAAGAGGCAAGAAAAGACCAATTCTTAGAAGGCCAATGCCTACTAAATCTTGGAGGTTGTACTTGTAGGAAATCTTTAACAGTTTGCATATATTTAGCTTTTTTCTCAATCTTTTTAAGAACTACTTCTGCTTTGTTGCCAAACAGGCAGTCCTGATTTAAAGGAGCATCCAGCAATTTAGCTTTAACATGATCCGGCAAAGATTGCTCCTTAAGCCAAGCATGCTTTCTAAGTACAGACCCAGTGACAGCAGCCCTGCAAGATGCCTCTAGTGAATCAAAACTACATTGCAAAGTAGGTTTTCCAACCTGTTCAGCAGAATGCATTAAATCCTGTAAATCTTTATTTTCAGCACAACCAGGAATCATCATTTTCTGTTTAAGCAATCCAATGATATGCTGCTGATACTTTAACATATGAAACTGGCAGTTTAAAGCCCTAATGACCAAAGTTGCAGAAGTGTATACTTTCTTACCCCATCTATCCAGTGCCCTGCAGTCTCTATCAGAGGGGGTAGGATTTTTGGCAGTAGTAGCCTTGAAATGGTCTCAGGATCCGCAGTAGGATTTTTAAAAAGGAACTTGAGAGAGTCAGGAACACTAAGACCTATCGGGTTTTCTGGGAGCAGGAGGTTAAGAGTCAGGGGCCAAGCTAGATTCAGAAAAGGCATCAACAACAACATCTAGTACAGGAGGGATAGCTAAAGGCCTGTGCTGGGGCAGGAGTAAGAAATCCCTAAGCATCTTTTTAGAATTATAGTAATCCTGGTTTTCCCAGCGAAAGTGCTCCCTAAGAGTATGCAGGGTTTCACCAAAAGAGAAATCCTCGGGGGGGGGGGGGGGGCAGAGGGAATAGAGTCCTCTGCATCAGAATCCTCATAGGTAGATAAGGGTAAAAACTGGTCAGAGAAAACAAACTTCAGAATCCTGGTCAGAAGTATCCTAAGCAAATTCAGTCCTAGGTCTCAAAGGGGGAAGGTTGGCTTCCCCTGATTAAAGTAATAAGGTCTTCAGCCATTCTTATCTGTTTTTTAGGCATACAGGCCCGACCGTGCGGTCTGAGCGTCAAATTTTCTAGGAATAGTTTGAGTTTTAGGCCTTGAAGAAGAAGATGGCGTCGGTTTAATATGCAAGTCAGTAGGCCTGAATACACCCTCAGAAGCCGGTGCCTGCACAGCGGCTCCGGACCAATCCAAGGTAGACACATCCGCAGGTTCCACAGTTGAAGCATATTGCAGCATACCGGACTCCGAATGGGTCTCAGTAGAAGCCTGTGAATCTGAAGTAGCTGGCATCAGGGGCTGCAAAAGCATCTCACTGAGTACGGGCGAACTGGCGACTGGCTTAGGAGAAGAGTTGTCGGCAGCTTTGGACCTGGGCGGCCTCTCTCTGTCTTTACCTTTGCATTTTTTCGGAATGTCGATAGTCGGATGGCTTACCGAAACAAGTACCAAAATATTTAGAAGCATAAATATACAGATGACGAATAGTTCGTTGCTTAAATAAGGCACAAAACAGACAGCGAGGTACATCGTGGTCAGGGCCTAGGCAAGGAATACAGTACGAATGAAAATCTTTGTGAGGTATTTGCTTTCCACAAGAAATACAATTATTGGCTTTTACTGACATCGGTTTAGAGCAAGAAAACATTTCCCCAACGGGGTACTTAGCTTTAGTTGAAGACTTCGGTTCGGAAACTCAAACAAAAACTTCAGGAATTGGCCAACCAGCACTTGCTAACTGCTTCTGCTTCGGGCACTGCACGGCAAGAAAGACTGGTGTAATGGCATCGGCTGCATGCTTTATACCCCTGACTACCCGACATCACGGAAGATGAGACAGCTACTGACGCAGGACCCAAGACTTTGGATAATCAGGCCGACTGAGGGCTACTGCAAGCAGATAACCCAAATGTGATGACTGCAACAGTGAAACACAAAGAACATCTGGTCTGCTGATAGAGGTGGAATCCCCAACTCTGACTGTATGCGCTCAGTTGGTGAGCCAAATGGCTACCCATCTAGTGACATATGGTTAATTACAAGCTGGGTGAATTTATCAATGATGCCCGAGTGGGGGATTGTGTCAAAAGCCTTGGCTAAATCAAGATAGGCTGTACATGCTGCTTTGCCTTCATTCAGGGCTTGCGTGACATTCTCGAAGTTGTCCACCCCAGGTTTAATAAGGATGATCTACCCTTAAACCCAAATTGGGTCGGGTCAAGAGTTTAAAGTTCACTTATGTCTTTGTTGATAAAGGTCCGTGATGATTCTCTCCATGGCCTTGCAGAAAAGCTGGTTAGACTTATGGGTCTATAGTTCCCAGGGTCAGCTGATGGACCCCCTTTGTGCAAGGGAATTACTGTTACTGTTTTCCACTCTGCTGGGACAAAGCCAGTACTTAGACTGTGGTTGAAGAGAGTGCCAAGTGGCTCTGCTAGGTCCCGTTTTGGACAATTTAGCAGGCAGCCTGTGAGGTTATCCGGTCCTATAGAGGCTGTGAATTTGGCCATGGAGAGTGTGGTTATGACCTGCTCTTTGGAAATACTAATTAAAGAACTGGAGACAGATATGCTTAGGGATATGTCTGGTGGTGACAGGGGGGGGGGAGTTTGTGCCAAATCTGTCTGCTAGCAGGCTGGCGATGTCCTCAGGGTCAGTATAAGTGGTACTGTCCACAACTAGTTCGGCACAAAGCTGGGCCTTCCCTTTTAGATTTCGGACATAGCTAAAGAATGCCTTGTAATTATCCTTGGCTAGGAATGCTACTTATAATTGGCTAGATATATTTATCTTTAATCACCCAAGCGAACTCAGATATTCACTTTGTATACAATGAATGTCATGTATCAATTGCGTTTACCCCTGGGCCGAGATTTCAATATGATCAGTGGGATCAGTGCTCTACCCTGGTTAACAAATTCAAAAGAAATAAAAAAATACCTCAACTTCTTTTTAAGAATTCCAGCTTGCACTGGACCTTCTCTATGCAAACCTATAATGCAGGCTGTTCAAAATTAGATTTTTTAAGAAACTTTCATTGTGCATTCTTTATATAAAACACTCGGTTACTAAGGAGTGTCAACAGTCCTCCTTAACCTCCTGTTTTTAGTAATTTTAGTAAAACAGAAAGAACAAATGATACGATCAATTACAGTTAGACGGGATTCATCCACTTTCACCTTCTTATATGCTGTAGTCTAAAGAGTTAGTAAGCACAATTAAACACTCCCAGTAGCACTGTTTTTAACTGACCACAAAACAATAAACCGCGCTGGACCCGGCCTGGCTTCACATGCAGCAACCGTGCTGGACCCGGCCCAGCTTCACATGCAGCAACCGCGCTGGACCCGGCCCGGCTTCACATGCAGCCACCGCGCAGGACCCGGCCCGGCTTCACATGCAGCCACCGCGCAGGACCCGGCTTCACATGCAGCAACTGCGCTGACCCAACAGTGTTTAAAAAGTAAGTCCCTTATCAGTTCATCTTTCATGGAGGACACAACTTTTGGCAGCATAACCAGTGATGCCTCCTGCAATCTCCTTAAATTACATAATTGGATAAAGGCTGTAGGCTTAATAAAACATTGTCAAAATAACTTTGGAAAGTTATGGTAAGGAAGGTGAAAAAGAGAAGACCTTCCAAGATTTGTACTGAGTCCCTCTGGCATCAAACCCAATGCAGCAGTCTTAGCAGTCTTTAGGAAACCACTACTTATAACATGTTCCCGGCACCAGAACTCCAAGACTAGTAGCAACAAACACTTCTCTGCATTAGTAGCTGGGTTGAAAAACTTTAAAACCCCGAGATTTACTGGGTCTGCTACGAACAAGAAAAGACCTTTTCTTAGAAGTCTGTTCAGTTCTACACTTATGTCTGGTAACAGACAATACCTGCCTAAGAATGGGATGTGCCAGGTAATAAAAAGTGTGACATATCATAAAAAAAAAATACTGACTGAATGTAGTGATGTATTTACAATCTCAGCATGCTGACTAGCAAATGGGACCAAATGTGCAGGGCACAAAGAAACAAACTTTTCTTAACTTCAGGAATTCAAAACATAAGCTTATAAGAAGCTAGAACTGGAAGACATTAAGTACAAGGAATCAAAATCAAGAAATGTCAACATTAAAAAAGAAAGAACTAGAATATCCATCAAAATACACACTCTACCTGCCAAAGTGGTGGCAGAGAGGTTCATATAAAAAGGAAATAATGTAATACTTGTCACCTGGGGTACTGTCTACTGACAAAAACATGCACCCAACCAAATACTGTGCAAAACAAACTTATTGCATTAACTGATGCCTTGACGGCCATCTTTTATGCTTATCAGTAAATCTTGTAAACTCCCTACAAATACAGTGGTTTAAAAATTATGCACCTCCCTGCAACTGACGGACGGCAAGCCTGTGCTGTGCTGGGAGGAAATGTTCCTCCCGCAGGCAGACTTTTGATCCATTACTGCAGTAATGAAAAAACGCCAAAGAAAAGAAGGAGAAAACAAGAGACAAAGGAAAAAAAAAAAAAGTCGGAAAACAATTTTTGGTGCCCAAAACAGGCAGACAATGCACCAAAGAAAGGTGCAGGCCTAGGCTCAAGGCGACAGTGTGTTCTGAAGATTTAAAAAGAAAAGGGTGGGAATAAGATACAGAATCCAAACTGGCATCATTAGAAAAACACCAAGATTAATAACTGCCAAGGTTTACTCCCAGGTTTCTGAGAAATATTTTAGTCAAATAAGACAAAAGCATCTTAAGGGGGTATTCTTCTTCAACCAAATTAAAAGTGTCACACACCTGGAGAGGCTAGGTATCAGAAAACATTTTGGGATATCAGTGGGTGTCTGACAGCCTGACTGGGAAAGTTTTACCTGCCAAGTGCTCTTAATCCCTGCTGGCTTTAGTTCTGCTGCTTGAGGAGGACAGAACTCCTCTTCATCGGATTTTCTAGTTCATACCGGCTATGTATATCTCCCAGAATGTGAATTTCAGATGCAGGTCTGTATTTCACTTTCAGTTTCTGTAAATTAACACCCTCTGCAACCATAGCACCACATATTGTTAACAGTTCTACTCTATTCCAGCATTTCTATTGTGTATGTGTGTATATTTTATATATATATATATATATATATATATATATATATATATATATATATATATATATATATATATATATATATATATATATATATTTATTGCACACATATATATTACACATATATGTATATGTGTGAACGGGTGTTGTATTGAACTTCTGTGCAGTACTCATGGACCTTAGGTTAGGGCATGGGTCATAGTAAGGGGACAGCCCGTAGGGCTATCCTCTTACCATGACCCGTGCCCTAACCCTAAGGTTCAGATTTACTGGCGCAATGAAGGACATAACAATGTCCTCCACTATGGTGCGATAGTCACGAACTTTAGGGTAAGGGGATTGCTTTACTAACTATCCCCTTACCCTAACCCATGCCCTAACCCTAAGGTCCGCGACTATCGAACCACAGTGGAGAACATAGCTTGTTTTTTTATGTCCTCCAATGTGCTGCGGTGTTTTCGGTGAAGTGCACTTATGCAAAAGTTCACTTTCGTTAAAGTGAACTTTCGCAGAAGTGAGGCTTCCTATTACAAGTTCGAAGTAGTGAACTTTCGTTCTTGTAATAGGAATTCATAAATTATATATATATATATATATATATATATATATATATATATATATATATATATATATATATATGTATATGTGTGTGTGTACACACACGAATACATGCATTTAAATCGAACGTTAGTACTCCAACGTACTAAATGTCGAAGGCAGTGACCCATATCTACACAATGTAAAATTTTCCAGAACCAAATCCATGAACACAGAACGCCAACCAGGCAAATACCCCCCCCTTCTTGACCCATGGTAGCAGTTGTTTTGGTAGTTGAGAGATCGGAAATGTCGAATTCGGTGTTATGCTCGACATTCCGACCATTTTACTTGAAACTATATTTAAACCACAACCTGGACTACAAGGAAAGGCAAAGGCAACATGTGTAGTCATTTAATGGAGCCAGTTATCCAGTACTTTTTTTTTGGGGGGGGGGGTGAAAACGGCAAAAGAAACCCACAAATGTGGGAAGGCCATCCTAACTATATACACAGAATGGAGGTCAGACAAAACTCACACCCTAGAGCTGGTCAAGCAAAGATCTTACCAGAAAACTACAGTACTGCCCACAGCCATCTTCACGGCCCATAATTGACTAAGTCTAATCTATTTCCCTGCAAACCACATCTTCTATATCATTCTGTCTACTATCTAGTTCAGAACCATTGCCTAATTCACATTACAGAATTGTAATGCTTGTGCTTATGTAACTTGCTCCTTAAATTAAGCATCTTAAAATTCTTCTTGCTCAAAGCTCCACTCCCAAGCTAAGTCTCTGTATGAGACATTTTGCAGAGATAACAGTGATCTTCAAATATATTATTAGGTACAAACACTGCAAGACGCTACATTACACTTAGGAACATCTACAATGGTGGTCTGTCTTCTGGCTTTAGCATATGCACAACTGCTTCAACTTTTTCTGCATTAAGCTCCAGGCTATTTTTTCCAACTTGTCACTCATTTTACACATGCTCTTATTTGATTTTAAAATTATGCAATCTTAAATTAAGCAACCATCAGTCTTCATGCTTTTCGTGCATCTGATTCCCCACACTAACAGATTGTAAATTAGGTTTACAACACCTTCTAGGCCTTCAGCTCTTTGGAACACTTCTAGTGCTAAATACAAAATTGAAGCTTAAGGAACCAGTCCTGTTCATTAAGCATACACAATTTAGAGTGGTCATCTTCATCTATTTTTATCTGCCAAAATACCCATGTTGTATCCAGACTGCAAAAACTTAGCAAGTCAATGCTGTGACCAAGCCTTGAACAGTAAGCAGCGGATACAGACCTTTTTAATCATTTTATTCGGATGCTATGAAGCAATAAAAATGCAAACCATGTCTAGCCTCTCAACAGTAATCGTACCATTCACCTAGTCTCTCAGCTGTAATTGCTTCCTTACGACAAATTTTCCATTTCAGCTCCCATGTAATTTACTCCAGAGAATTAGTGACATAATCATTAAAGCAAACATTAAAGTATACATCACTAGGGCAGTATCAGTATTTATCTGTCCAGGTCTTTTGTACAGCAAACTTCCTACTCTGATTTTGGAATCTGTAGTCTATTTAAAATGAATATCTGAGAGGCATCCGTTGGCGACATGGGTTTAGATGACCTCTGGAGAATAATGCTGGTTGCAACTATTCATTGACATTTTAAAAGTTAATTTTTTTGTTTATAATCACTGCTCTACAAACCTGCATAAACTTTCAAAGAAGACAGCCTTATCCTGCAGCAGAGTATCCCACCAAATCTGGCATTGGCTGGAAGAGATGAGCAAGGAAGAGCAGCACCCCCCTCCTACCAGCTATGGATATAAATAATAGTTATGTAAAATCTTACCATAACCATATAGGTCCTTCTCTTCCATGTTGCAGTATTCTTGTTGGGGGATTTTCCTCCTCAGGCGACCCGTACGTCGACTCCTATGCAAAAGTTTCAGTTTGGCTGTTGCAGCTGTGTGGGATGTCACACACAGGGCCATAAACCAGGTACCTTAAATGTGACGTCTGCATGCAATGACCTCAGAACTTGAAAGCCCAGCAGAAGGAGTATAAAGACCAGCAGGAGAGGATGCCAGTGATGTCAGGTATAGGGCCATAAGGCCCTTAATAGTGTTCACAGGTTCCCAGTGCAGAGTATAGGACACCAGGAGGCTAAGGGTATGCTGTACTGGGGAAAGAAAGAAAGAAGGTTTTGTAGGGAGGGAAGGAATACTGCAACATGGAAGAGAAGGATATATATGGTTATGATAAGATTTTACACAACTACTCTATGTCCTTCTATTCCTATGCTGCAGTATTCTTGTTGTGGGAGAGGACTACAGCTTAGGTCGGAAGGAAGGGAGGCGGAAGAAGCTAATTCTAAGAATACCTGCAGAATTGCCCTGGAAATTTCTGCTCGTGCTCTGGAGACATTGTCTAGATTGCAGTGTTTGGTGAAGGTGTGTATGGTGGACCATGTAGCTGCTTCCATAATGGAAGCAGTGTCCAGACTTCTGAGGATGGCTTTGGACGCTGCCACTCCTCTGTAGGACTGAGCTTTGACTCCTAGAGGGAGTTTTTTTGCCATGGTGAGAGTAACAGAAGCAAATGGCTTTTCTGATCCAACAGGCAATGGTTTGTTTGGAGACTGCCTTGCCCATGGCCCTGGGGTGGTAAGAAATAAAAAAAAAAGAGTCGAGTGGAATTCCTAATGGACTTAGTTTTGTCCAGGTAAAATCTCAACTGTCTGTGTACATCCAGGGAGTGAGACTCTTTCCCCCCATTGGTGGGAGAGAGGAAGAAAATGGCTAGGTGAATAGACTAAGCAAATAGTTGACCATCTTAGGCATGAAGGAGGAGTTGGTTCTAAGCGTTACCCTGTCCTTGTGGAAAGTGGTGCAAGGGAGGCAGGCGATTAAGGCCTGTAGTTCTGACACCCTTCTGACTGAAGTTATGGCCACTAGCAGGACTTTTTCCATGTACACAACTGAAGGGTAGCAGTCCCAGCAGGTTCAAAAGGGTGCTAGGTTAGCTTTTCCAGAATTAAGCTAGGGTCCCAGGGTGGTGGGATGGGTTTACTTGGAGGCCAAATGTACAGGACTCCTGTTAAAAATAGCTTAACATCAAGCCTGGCTAGCAAGGGGGGGGGGGGTCTGCAATCCTTACCCTTTGTCCAGACACCATTTTCAGAATCTTTCCCATTTAGCTAGGTATGATTTCCTTGTAGCAAGTTTCCTGCCCTCCCTCAGGATTGAAAGCACGTCCTCTGAGTAGTGGTGCCTGAAGGGAATTAAAAGTTTATCACCCACAGTGTCAGTGATAGCATCTGCAAGTGTGGGTGGATGAGAGTTCCCTTTTGTTGCGTCAGAAGGTACCACCTTGTGGGGCAACTTGTGGTGATTGCCCTTGGCTAGATTGTGAAGTAGGGGGCAGTGCTGCCATGGCCAGTAGGGAGTCACCAACAAGAAGAAAAAAATCCCAACGGGGTACTTAGCTTTTTAGAACTTTACATTGAAGGAGCGAAGCACACGATATGTCGGTCATTTACAGCTGAAAAGTTCTGAGGTCTTTGCGTGTAGACGTCACATTTAAGGTACCTGGTTTATGGCCCACACAGCTACAACAGCCAAGCTGATGCTTTTGTATAGGAGCCAACGTATGGGTCGCTTGAGGAGGAAAATCTCACAATAAGAATACTGCGACATAGGAATAGAAGGACATAATCTAACTCTAAGGTGAGGAGCTTTATGTGTTTGGTCCATGTTACATTCTTCCTTACCCCATTTAGCCTCAGGAGACCCCGAGACCAAACAGTCAAAGAGGGCCTCTTCTGCAGAGCTGCTTTTCTTTTCTGGCAGAAAAACATTCTGGAATAATAAACCTAGGGAGCACTGCCAATGATGGTGACGAGACTTACGAATACTATGCAACAGCCACGGATGGTACAAAACAACCTATTCACTGTCTGCTGGGGGTCAAATTATCAAATTCTCTGGTGGAGAAAAGGAAACAAAATAAGTCTACACGGTCTGGTACCGTGGCAGTGGAACAAAATACTTACACGGCAGACAAAAGGTGGGCAAGCACCTGCCTAAACAAAGTCTTTGGTACAGAAATCTAGCAAGGTCTGTAGCACTAATGACTACACAGCTGGAGTAAGGTAAACAGAGGTCAGTGGTGCCAATGCCTGCAGAGAAGACATTTTAGCGAATACTTCTATTCTTAAAAATACAGTTGCACATACTCGTCTTTCAAAAACAGCAACCCCATTCCAGCAAAATTACAAAAGATCAAATCACAAAAACTGGTGGTACCACAGTTCCAGTAAGGGTTGCAGCATGTTCACACAAGATTTACAGGTAAAGATCAAATCACAAAAACTGGTGGTACCACAGTTCCAGTAAGGGTTGCAGCATGTTCACACAAGATTTACAGGTCAATAAAATTTTGAGAAAATGTGATCAATGAGCATATTGGCAAAAACTGCTCAGCCATTTCAGACGCATCAAAAGAAACAGAAACATGGACATAACGTACCAGAGTAGTAAATACATACATGCCTGCTATGGGGGGATCTTCGCATTCAGTCTCTTGACAGTTGCAATTATTAAAAACACAGCCGATCTCACAGTGCAAGAAGAAGCCAGATAGGAACTGGGGAAGTTGCAGAGGATGGTGAGAAGGGAGACTACTCAACTTTACTAGTCATGGTGGACCCAACAGTGAGTCTTTCTAGTATTTACGTTCCATAGGGGTTCTCCACAGTTTTGGCCTCTATATAGATATGCGTAAAGAATTACAGAATTTCTCTGGTCTGTCATATTTAGTCTTTGCTTTGTTCAGGAGGAAGGAACCAGAGAAAGCTTGCTGAATTCTCTTACATCCCAGAAGTTGTTCTTGTACAAAGCAGATGAGTTTGTGGACATAACCTCCTTTTCTAGTATCTGCCTACAATGATGCCTAGTTACACTGTTAAACTTCACTCAACTTTTAGTACTGTGCCAAAAACAAGCAGATGTTACCCTCACATTCACTGTAGAAATGGGTCCACCACACTCAGAATGACAAGTCAACACCAGTAAGAACAATCTTCGGCTGATGAACACATACTCTCAATCAGGAGCTCCCTATAACTAGAGAAAGAAATCTAATTCAGATTATTCTCTAGGAAGCAGTGAATTACAGGATACAGGAGAAAGAAGTACCCAGCTGCCCTAAGCCTGCAGCAAAAGTCTTACAGCTCTTGCAACTGAGACTCTACATAAAATCTCAGGCTTTAGTACTAGATAAGCCCTCTTCCAAGTGAAAACAAAAGGGACCAAAATGAAATTCTCAGAGGTTACAAAAATAAACGACACACGAATGAGTGATTAAGGGGAAAAAAGAGCAAGAGAGAGGAAAGAAGTGCAACAAACAGCTCCCTGAAACAACATGCAGCCACTAATCAAACAAGTCGAACACACCATGCCACGAAAACTACTACGTAACTGCTGCATGCAACTGTATCATGGTGAGACGAAGCAATGGTAATAAACGCTTACAGGATGCTGCTCAGCATCTGCTAATCATCATCACCATCAGGGTATTCTACATCATCATGTAATGGAAGCTCTGGCACAAAGCTATTGTCAACGTTATCCTTACATAACCAGTTAAACTTTTCCCGAATCACCCCAAACTCTGTTGCATTTTGAAAAAAAGTTATGCACTTAACATAATTTGACATCCGTGTTATCCTATGTCACTATTCATTACTCATGGATCGTAGGATCCAACCTCGGATCCAGGCCAGCAACTTTAAAGACAGCTTCTAGGCTTGAGCTTCTCTCACTTCCATGATCCTTTGCTGCCCTCCAACCCCTCAGATCGAGTTTGCCCTAAAGCTAGAAAGCAGCTAAAGACGATCTTGACCAACAGATAGGACATCTCCACTTCCTCTAGATCCCGCAGGACAGGGGAGGGATAGTGATGAACAGTGAGATAGGATAACACAGATGCCAAGGTATGGTAAGTACATAACTATCTGATGTTATCCATGTCACTATTCCTGACTCTTAGGTCAGAGCCCCCAGCTACCCTAAATCCTGGGTGGCTTCACGGAAGGACATGCCGAAGAAAGTACAGTTGTGTACACCTACCATAAATGTAGATGTTAGAGTGTCTTCACTTTTGCAGTCATAACTGTAGGGTGCTCCTGCCGGCAGGCAGCCCGAGGTCGGCCAGAATCCCAAAGTCTGGGTCCGGCGTCGGCTGTACAAGCCAGTACCCTGATGTCAGTACGCTCTGGTACATAGCCCTCAGCCGACGCCATCTTCTCCAGCCTTTCTTGCCCTAGATGTCAGAATTTCCCAAAAATCATAAATAATCCAACAAGGAAACACAAATACACCACAAAAAAGAGAGAAAAAGGGGATAGGAGGGAGGGAAACACCGACTGCAACAGTGAAGACACTCGGACATCTACATTTATGGTAGGTGTACACAACTGTACTATGTTCATAGTGTTTCACTGTTGCAGTCATAACTGTAGGGTGGAATCCCAAAGCAGTGAAAAAAGGGAGGAGGTCTAGACAGAAGAAGGGGCAGCAAGAAGACCCTGCAAAACAGCAGAGGCAAAGCCTGCCCTGGTCTTAGAATACAAAGGGAGATTGTAGTGCTTGGAAAAAGTATGCACAGAACTCCAAGTGGCAGCTTCCAAGATATCCTTGGTAGGAACTCCCCTGAGAAAAGCTGTAGAAGTAGCAGCTGCTCTAGTAGAATGACTTCTCACTGTACCTGGAAACAGTTTCCCATGATGAGTGTAACAAAATCTTATTCCATAAGAAATCCATTTGGAAATAGTTTGTTTGGAAATAGCCTTTCCAAGAGAACTGGAGGCAAAAGAAACAAACAATTGGTCAGATTTTCTGAACTCTTTAGTCTTGTCCAAATAAAATCGTAACTGTCTGTGCACGTCCAAGGAATGCAAAATCCTTTCCCCTTTATTCTGAGGATTAGGAAAGAAGGTAGGAAGGTGAATTGTTTGATTTAAAGCCACTTTCGAAATCACCTTAGGCATGAAAGTACAATTGGTCCTCAAGGATACTCTGTCCTGGTGGAAAATAAAGGTATGGTTCCACAGCCATGAGAGCTTGCAACTGAGACCCTTCTGGCAGAAGTCAAAGCTAACAAAAGAACTGTCTTCCAAGATAAAAACTTAATATCTGAAGATGCAGCAGGCTCAAAAGGAAGCAAAGTAAGTTTTTCCAAAACATAATTAAGATCCCAAGCAGGAATAGGAGGGGTCCTGGGAGGCCTTAAATTCTTAGCCCCTCTCAAGAATGGTCTCACCAAAGGAGGAGAAAAAACAGGGGGATCAGTATTGAAATGAGCAGAAATAGCAGAAGCATGAATCTTAATGGAAGAAAAGGAAAGTCCATTAGACAAAAGATCCGAAAGGTAAAGCAAAATAGAAGAGAGATCAGGTACCAGAGGGTCCAAGCCTCGGTCCTGCATCCAAATGCAAAATCTCTTCCATTTAGAGGCATAGGATTTCCTAGTGCTAGGGCGTCTAGCTTCCAAAAGAACATCCAAAACTTGTTTGGGAAGACTAGAAGAAATCAAATTCCTTTGAAGAGCCAAGCTGCCAGGCAAAGGGTCTTGAGATTGGAATGTAGCAACTGACCCTGATGCTGGGACAGAAAGTTGGATACCAAAACTGTCGAGGCCAATTTGGAGCAATCAAGATGAGGAACTTGGGCTTGTCCTGTTTTATCTTTAGTAATACCCGAGGAAGTAGAGGAAGAGGAGGGAAGGCATATCCCGAAAGGTTTCTCCAGCTGAAGGACAGGGCATCCACTTTCCAAGCTGCTTTGTGGAATGACCTGGTGCAAAAGTGAGGCAGATGATGATTGAGATGGGATGCAAACAGATCTACCTGGGGGCATCCCCAAACTGCAGTAATCCTGTTGAATAAGTTGTTGTCTAGCATCCATTCGTGAGGATCCAAAATGTTCCTGCTCAGGCTGTCTGCTAAGAGATTCTGTTCTCCTGGTATGAATTGGGCCTGTAGATGTAGATTCAGATTTAGAGCTGTGTCCCATAAAGCCATAGCTAGTCTGCAAAGGGGGTACGAATGAGAACCCCCCTGCTTGTATGTACCACATGACTGTGGTGTTGTCTGTGTAAATCAAAAGAGGCCCTGGATGCAAAAGTTTCTTGAAGGCTAGAAGAGCATTTTGAACTGCCAACATTTCCTTCAGATTGATGTGCCAGTGAAGATGATCCTTTGTCCAGGTTCCCTGCTGGCAATTGCCTAGAAAATGTGCTCCCCAAGCATAATCCGAGGCGTCCGTGGTTATGATTTGAGAAGGTTGAGGAAGACGGAAAGGCTTTCCTTCGTTTAAAGCACACACCCTGGACCACCAAAGGAACTCCTTCCGGAGGCAGGGGATCAGAGGAATCAGAGTGTCAAGATCGTGGTAATGCTGCGACCATACACTTTTCAGATACCATTGAAGCTTTCTCATATGGATCCTTGCATTTGGAATCAACAGAATGCAGGAAGCCATGTAGCCCAGTGCCTGCAGGAATTTCCTTGCAGTGAGCTGAGGAAGAGGTGCCAAAGTCTTGAAAATTGAAGCCAGCTGTATTTGTTTTTCTGTAGTGAGGAAGGCCCTTTGTAAGGTTGTATTTAAGAGGGCTCCCAGAAATACCATTTGTTGAGAAGGGATCAAATGTGACTTTTTTGTGTTCACTGAAAATCCCAGTAGGAGGAGAAGATGTTGAACAAAATCCAGATGTTGAAGTAAAAGATCCTTGCTGTCTGCCTGAATAAGGCAGTCGTCCAAATAGGGGTAAATCTGAATCCCCTGGAGTCTGCAATAAGCCACTACTGGTGCCAGGCACTTGGTAAAGACTCTGGGCGCAGTAGATAAACCAAAGGGCAGTACAGAGAATTGAAAGTGTCTCGATCCTGCCTTGAACCTGAGGAATTTCCTGCGTTCCTGCCGGATGGGAATGTGTAAATAAGCTTCCTTTAGGTCCAATGTCACCATCCAGGCGTCCTGAGAGAGCATTGGAATCAGCTGCTTGAATTTTGGAATTTCCAAAAAGGTGTTTAACACAGAAAGGTCCAGAATAGGTCTCCATGAGCTTTGTTTTCTTGGAACCAGAAACAGTCTCGAATAAAAACCTTTTCCCATCTCTGAGAGTGGAACAGGCTCTATGGCTCTCATGGCCAGAAGAGCATCCACTTGATTTAAGGCCTCTGACCATTGATGTTTTGGCAGATCTGGCCAACCGAAAGCCCTTGGCAAGGTATGAAAGTGGAATTTGTAGCCTTTTAAAATCACGTCCAATACCCATTTGTCCTGGGTAATAGGAGTCCAATTTCTGTAAAAGAGAAAGTTTTCCTCCGAGAGGGGCATCCAGGTAAAGAGGTCCTGTAGCCCAACCGAGAGAGTCATTGAGTTTGCTTTCTTTGAGATTGGGATCCGTCTTGTCCCCTTCTAGGTGAAGAAGCAGTCCATTGCCTCGATCTGTAGGAGGCCTGAGCTTGGCCACAACCTCTGGAGCGTCTATATCTTCCCCTTTGAGGCCTGTCAGACGTGGGAAAGGACCAATTCTTGGAGGGCCAATTCCTGGAAAATCTAGGAGGCTGAACTTGCAAGAAATCTTTCACAGTTTGCATAGATTTTGCCTTTTCTTCCATCTTTTTAATAACCTCCTCAGCCTTAGATCCAAAAAGAACATCATGCTGAACAGGGGCATCTAATAATTTAGCCTTAACCTGTTCAGGTAAACTTTGCTCACGAAGCCAAGCATGTCTCCTGATAACAGTACCAGAGGCTGCGGCCCTGCAAGAAGCATCCAAAGCATCAAAACCACAATGCAAGCTATGTTTGTTCAGTTGTTCAGTTGCATGCAATACATCCTGTAGTTCCTTATCTTCTGCACATGCAGGAAGGGAAGCAAGCTTTTGCTTTAAAATAGACAAAAGAAATTGCTGATACTTATATGAAACTGGCAATTTAAAGCCCTAACAGAAAGGGTAGCAGAAGTATACCTTTTTGCACCACCCGTCTAAAGCACGAGAATCCTTCTCAGAGGGAATAGGATTCTTAGAAGTAGCAACTTTAGCAGCCTTAGAACCCTGAGATATAGTTTCAGGATCTGCAGAAGGATTCTTAAATAAGAACAAATGAGACTCAGGAACCCTATAAAACCTATCAGGCTTAGAGGGAGCAGGAGGCATGGAATCAGGATTCAAATTAGCCTCGGAAAAAGCATCATCCACAAAGTCAAGAACAGGAGGGATAGCCAAAGGCCTATGTTGAGGAAGAAGAAGAAA
The DNA here is from genome assembly GCF_019279795.1 of Protopterus annectens. Lineage (NCBI taxonomy): Eukaryota > Metazoa > Chordata > Ceratodontiformes > Protopteridae > Protopterus > Protopterus annectens. The sequence goes on from NC_056741.1 coordinate 50,576,950, forward strand.
TTCTCTAAGCCTCTTCTTGGAAGCAGAATAATCCTGACCTTCCCAATGAAAATGTTCCCTCATCTCATGTAAGGTTTCCCTAAAAGAAAAATCTTCAGGCGGAGAGGCAGAGGGCAAGGAGTCCTCAGCATCCGAATCCTCATAAGGAGGAAAAGAATATTCCTGATCAGAGGAAGAGACAGAAGATATAGAAGCCTGGTCAGAGGAATCCATAGGAACATCCTGTCGAGGCCTTTTCTCAGGGGGGGGATGAGAACCCCTAATCATTGTAAGCAAATCTTCAGCCATCCTTAACAATTGCTTCTGTGTCCTGGGAGTAGATTCAGAAGAAGCTTGAGCAGGAGCTTTAGACAACAGGAGTCTTTGCCTTTGCAATAGTGATGCGAGTAGGCCTGAATACCCCCTCAGAAGCCGGTACCTGCACAGCGGTTCCGGACCCATCCGAGGGAGCGACGTCCGAAGGTCCTGCAGCAGATAAAATAGAAGGCCTTGATGGCTCTCCATGGGAGTCCGTATCGGCCATCAGTTCAGAAGTGGCGGACGGACAGGGGCTGCAAAAGCGCCTCACTGATGACAGCCGAACCGGACGCCGGCTCCAGCTGCAACGAGTCCTGTTTGGACCTCGGAGGCCTGTCCTTGTCTTTGCGCTTCTTTTGAATTCCGGTAGTGTCAGACGACATTCTATAATTGAAGCGTCTGCCAAAGTAATTCAGAGCCCAGTCGTACCTGCGTTTGATAGTACGAGAATTAAACCTGGCACAGAACCGACAACAAGAAACGTTGTGGTCAGGGCCTAAGCAAGGTAGACAGTAAGTGGAAATCTTTATGAGGTATTTGTTTTCCACACGTAATACAATTATTAACTTTTTCTGACATCGGAGGAACAAGAAAAAGATTCCCCAACGGGGTACTTAGCTTTGAGAAGAGAAGTAAGAACTTCGGACCGACAACAACCAAAAACGCTGTTCGAAAATCACCAACCAACGACTTGTGAGCTGCTTTCCACCGCACGGCAAGAAAGACTGGGGAAGATGGCGTCGGCTGAGGGCTATGTACCAGTGCGTACTGACGTCAGGGTACTGGCTTGTACAGCCGATGCCGGACCCAGACTTTGGGATTCTGGCCGACCTCGGGCTGCCTGCCAGCAGGAGCACCCTACAGTTATGACTGCAACAGTGAAACACGATGAACATCTGCAAGGCCAAAGGAAGCCCTGTTCCTGGAGACAATGTCAAGCTTATAAATGATTAACAAAGTGTAAGGAGTAGACCAGGTGGCTGCCACACAAATCTCATCTACAGAACAATGGACCAGACAGGCAGTTGACATAGCCATAGACCCAGTGGAATGACCGCTGACTGGACCTGGTAAAGACAAACAGGCCATGGAAATGCACTTTGAAATCCAACGAGAAATAGTAACCTTAGAAACCACCTGACCCTGTTAAATCCCATAAACAGTAACAGTCTATGAACATCTAGTGTATGTAGCACATATTCCCTTTATTAGAAAAGTTAGGGAAGAAAACCGGCAACTGAACTGACCAATTTAAATTCACTTCCAAAGGTATCTTGGGCATGATGGAAGGATTGGTTCAGAGAGCCACTCTGTCTAAAGTGGCTTGATAGAAAGAGCCCACAGCTCTCAAACTCTTCTTTCCAAAGTTATGGCCACCAGAAAGGCAGTCTTCCTCGACAAGAATTTCATATCGCGTGTAGCAGCAGGATCAAAGGGGCTCTGTAAGAGATTGCAGCAGAAAGGAAAGATCTCGGGGGGGGGGGGTCTTGACAGGAGGCCGGAGGAGAAAAATACCCTTCAAAAATGCCTTACAAAAGGAGAGAGGAAAAAGTGGTTTCCTCGTAAACAAGAAAATTAAAAACAGCTGCCAAGTCTACTTTGATGGTAGAGAAACTTACCCCTTCCTGAAAAAGCAAAGACAACAGTAGTAAGATGTCTGGGATGGAAGCTGAGGAGGAGTCCAGATAAAAAAACTCTTCCACTTACTCCCGTAAAGCTTTCCAGTGGATGCCTTCTGATAGGCCAGAATAATGTCCCCGACGGGTGATGGAAGCCTGGACTGATTCAAGATTACAGAAAAGTGGATGAACCATGCCATCAGATGAAGAGTCTGAAGGTTGGGAGTTGGAAGCTGGGAGGGATGGGAAATCAGATCCAGAAGGGGATCTACTACTCAAGGGGGGGTACTTCAGATGAGACTGTAGGATGGGAAACCACACCTGCTTGAGCGAGTGCAACTAGTATGTGTTCCCTAGTTATATAGTCAGAGGGGTTATGTTTGAGAGTATTTCTGAGGGGATGTTTGGGGTAAGAGGGTTGTAAAGCTGAAACTGAATTTGTTCGCCAACAGGTTTGCTATAAAAGCACCTGGCTTAGTGAATGTGAAACCTTTAAAACACAAGTTCAGGACTTTCCTGTGTGCTGCCCTTGAGGTTCCTGACTTAACTGTAAAAGGCCTTATGGTAATATTTCACCTGGGAGGCTATCCGAGCCTCACAGCCAGCTTTGCATGACCTAATTAGCACTCTTAGTTGCCCATTTACTTTGATAAGCGAGTTTCTGACTTTGTGGGAATTACCCTTTCTGATTTTTGCTATATATATATTTTTTAAATAGTCTGTTTACTTTAGGATGCCAAGATGGCGAGTCGTTTCTACAGATAACCCTGGGCTTACTTCCGGTAGATAAAGCAGCATCTATGCACCCACTGATATGGTTGTACAGAATCGGTGAGTGCAATTCAGCTTAAGCTGCTGTGTTCTGTGGGTTTGGAGGGGCAATGCATTTCGGCAATCCATCACTTAACAAAAGTAACCTAACCTTTACAGTTTTAATACGATTATAGAATCGATTTTGATTCTAAAAGGAGACAACTTTATGGTTGGACCTTACCAGGGAGGTGCAACATTCCCCAGCATAAGGTCCAGTATGTTGGATTCTCTATTGGGCGTTTTCAGTATTTAGTCAAGGGTGTTTGTATTTACAAAGTCCATTAATTTCTGTGCGTATTGATTTGAGGCCATTTAGGTTTCCCAGTCTACACAGGGATAATTACAGTCTCTCATGAGTAGGATGTTAGACGGTATGGTTAAATGTCTCCAGGTCCAAGTATGCATTATGAGCTTCTTTGAATATGGAGGGTGACCAATAGCTGGGTAGGATATGGTATGGGATTCTGTCTATGGGGATTCGCATGTGGCCGAACTCCAGCACATCATCCTGTTTGATTACCCCAGGGCACCTCCTCCTTTATGCCGGGCTACTCTTTGCCACTTTAAAACTAGGACTCTAACTGCACAGATGTCTACATTCTCAAGAGAGTGAGGGCTGTAGATTTTTGTTCAAGGTCCTGGCATTACACAGCAACACCATGAGGTTCAGATGAGTTGATTGTGCTATGTCAGCAGGTTTAGCAGTTTGGCATTGCCTAAAGAGGCACTATGGGGTTGGGTGAAGTTTTAGTCAGTATTCAAAAATTTAGCAAGTGGAGAAGTACAGACCATCTTTGGCAAAGCAACGTGGTCTGTTAACCATATCCTCACAAACTGACAAATATTGGAGCCCCTTAGAATGACACCAGGAGGGCAGCCAGCTGTTGAAAGCAACTGTTTGTTCATATTGTGGCAACTTCCTCAGTGATGGTAACATACTTCTCAATGCTAGGCTCATACCAGCCTGCGACACACACTGAAAGCTCCAGAATATCGCTCTTCATATAGTCAAGAGAATCCTATCCAAGAGCCATTTGGCTATCCATCACGTAATGTAGGGGTGAAAGCCTAGCTTCTGACTTAGTTTACAATGCCCGGGTGTGTTACAACACCTTAGCCATGTCAAGGTAGGCAGTATGCACTACTACCATTCCCATCGCATTGTTGACCGACCTTCATGATGAAGTCCTGCAGAGTAAGTAGTCAAGATCTTTCCTTAACAAAACCAAACTGGGTTAGACCCAGTGGCTGTAGGTTTCCAGTATCATTATTAATTGTTTTCAGAATAATTGTTTTCTGTGCCTTTGCATGAGACTAGTCAGACTAATGGTTACATATTTTCTGGGGTCCATGGAATGCCCACTCATATGCAGAGAGAGGACTATTGTTGATTTGTCTTGCATGACCTATAAATTGTTCTTCTAGAAGGCAAACCTTCCCTCTTCCAAGGATCAGGACTCCTCTGGTCTGATGTGTTGTCCACTTATTCCATCTAGAAGGGCCTTCAGATCTTATTTGCTATCACTGTGGCCCCACTGGCTGTTGCACACAACACCCTCTCCCAGGCAACCGACACATTCTTGCCCTATATGCTGGGGAAAAAAAAGAGACAACCAAAAACAGCCTGCATTTAAAGCAGCTGTCAGGAGGTTTGTTTTTCCCCTCTCCATATGGTCCAAACCACATAGTGCATGGCCAGCAACACAGCTATGGTTCAGCATACAGTGGGAAACAGTGAGGACAGATCACTTACCAACTCAATATACATAAAATTCTTGGGACAGCTCTGGCCCCCTTGAAGCCAGTGCATCCATGGGTATTTCATAGTCAAACACAGATCCAGTCATGGAATTCTGATACCCCGGTGATACACTTCCATCACCCCCTAAGGAGAGGCAAGCTTGCAATATTATGCCATTCCTCTCCTGAGACACAGGTGGTTAATCAAACTCTGGTAGCACAACACACAGTCAGGGATCTATGCCTCTGACACAATGGCTCCAACTGCCTGCAGACACTGAAGCATTTTTGTTTATTTTCTATTTTTTCTTGACAGAGAATCCAAGTCTCTAGGATGGAGCGGAAAGCTATGTTAACTGCTTTCCTTTTTAGATGTTATTCACGAGTGGTAGCTGTGATAATGATTGGCCTCATTCCAAGTTACCGACTGCCACAAATGCTTCTTTTTCACCTAGATACTCCTGCCTTTCCACAGCCAAAAATAGCCTCAGACAGCCTTCTGCTGGATATGTTTTCTCTCACAACACTGTTTTTTTATGTCCTTATTTTAAACCGTCATTTGGGAACTCTTGCTGAGCAGCAGATGTTTACAGGTGATGCCCAAGTACTAAACAGTCAAATTTATAGCCACCCAGGCCTCTGTTTTTTTAGGCCACAATCTAGGGAGACAACCTAAGATGGTCATAGCAAAGTCACCCATCAACTTCCGAGGCAAAGGGAAGCTGTCAAGACCAAAGCTCCCCAGATCAATTTTCCTTTCTTGCTGGTCAGGGAAGGAACAGGTCAGCTACAGGTGACCCAACTCCATGTGCCAGCCGCAAGAGAGGCCAGCAGCATCTTGAAAAGCTGGTCTTACCTCAAGTGACAGTCACCAAACAAACTGACCCCAGCTCTAGCTACCAGTTTTGATAAAAAATTTACTTTTTCTGTGAAAAAAGTGTACATTACAAGGAGATCCACAATGGGGAAACAGAAATATCTGTCAACTGCAAAAAGAGGCCAACAAAATTTGGAATAGTTTCATATATATATATATATATATATATATATATATATATATATATATATATATATATATATATATATATATATATATATATATATATATATATATATATATATATATATATATATATATATATATATATATATATATATATATAAAATATAATATAAAAGGTTTATTCCGTCAAAACTGGGTGGTGCAGTGTTGCAGTGGTTACCGTTGTCTCCTCACAGCAAGAGGTTCTCCGGTTAGATTCTCAGCTGGGGTGCCTTATGGGCACAGACTGCATGTCCTCCCTGCATTTGCATGGGTTTCCACCCACATTCCAAAGATGTGCTTCTGGAGCGTTGCTCACCGGGCCTCCGTTGAAAATAGATTCTGTCCTAGTCAGACTTTCCCAGTCAACAAATGTTAAATAAATAAATCCTTTCAAATGCAAAATGTGTCTGACAAGCTGATAAATGGAGCCTGGCAAAGGCCAGTCTTACCACCCGACAGATGGGGACTTGTGTGCTCAGTTAACTCATTTTGACAAAAAAAAAAAAAAAACAACCACTAAAAATATGACTTCAAGCTTGTAAAGTAAATTTCTAATAAAAAGAAAACATTGTAATACCATCAGGAATCGTATCTACCAGTCACAATACAGCACAAGCACACCACTGAATACCCATTCCTCTTCCAGCTTTGCACTCTTTGTCATAGGTTTTGGCACCCTACCCAAGATTTTAGCTTGCTCTTCTCTAGTGGTTTAGTGGCTAGTGTGCACGGAAGCTGCCTTAAAGCTCTGGAAACTGGCCATCGGTTCCATTCCTTGGTAGGATGTGCCATATAGCTCAAGTTATTGCAACAGTGATCCTATGGTGAACAGCTAAAGTATTAATTTCTTCTTCTATGTTTGCACTGGGCTTTTGAAAAAAAAAAAAAAAAAGACAAACAGACCTTAACCTTCCATCCAGAAAAGGAGGGGTTAATGGCTGCTACCCGAAGTGGTCCAGTCAAATGGCTAAACACAGAATGTCAAGGTCTCAAGCACAAGCCACCTGTGTGCAAAGTCCACTGGTTAGGAAGTCAGTGTGCAGAGGCAAGCTTCCCACTACAAGGCAGCACTTCAGTCGATATCAAAATAGAGATGCTCAGTGGGGAGGGTGCACGAGAGAGAGACACTCAGTGGGGAGGGTGCTCGAGAGACAGATGCTCAGTGGGGTGGGTGCTCTGGAGGAGGAGAACAGGCTACATCGTTAACCTGAAAGCTAGCCAACTTATCACCATACTCCCACCACAAAAGGAATGAATGGGTTACAAAACTGTCACCTACATTACAGACACCTAGCTCCTGTCACTGACGGAACAAAAGGCTCAGCTGAGTAAAGGTAGTGCAGTAAATCGGGAAGGCCAGCAGAAAACAGAGACAGAAATAAAATGGGCATTGCACAAGATGAAACAGTAGCAGATGAAATCACATCAGTCAGGACCAGTACAGAGCTGTAAAAAATGTATTTATTTATTCCCAGTTTGATTACCGGGGAGGCCCACTGGGCCGAAATAGCCCCTTTTCAGCAAAGGCCAGGGGACAAAAGCTCCACAATACAAATACAATAAGGAATGTATACAAAACAGTAACGAGAGCAGAAATAAATAATCCAAACTACAGTAACACCCAATAATAGCACAATGAAACACAAAGGAACGTATACAAACTAGTAACGAGAGCAGAAACAATCCAAACCATAGTAACCCCCAATAATAGCACAATGACACAATGAAACACAAAGGAATGTATACAAAATAGTAACAAGAACAGAAACAACCCAAACCATAGTAACCCCCAATAATAGCACAATGACACAATGAAACACAAAGGAATGTATACAAAATAGTAACGATTGCAGAAAATCAAAACCATAGTAACCCCCAATAATAGCACAATGAAACACAAAGGAATGTATACAAAACAGTTACGAGAGCAGAAACAATCCAAACCATAGTAATTAGAAGTTATGTACCTACCATAATGTTCCATGTTAGTTGTCTTCTCTCACCTTCTTTCTTGCTGGATGGGTTCGGAGCCGATCCTCGGCTCCGACACGGCACTTGCTAAGCTCGAGAGCTAATTTTACCAGCTCGAGGCAACCCTATATCACATGATGCAAGGCGGAGATTACCCAGATCCCGTTTGGTAGCTAAAGAAATAGCAATATTTTCTTCCAACTGAAAGGAGGAAGAAAACAACAATACTAAATAACATCATAACCCTCTAGACAGGATCAACGTAATCTAGTGACACTAGGAGTTGAACAGCTAGGAAAAAGGTAATAACCTGTTAATAGAAGATGTATAATCTTCCCGGTCTGACCAGGCTAGGGGGATGGAGGGCAGGACGCAAGAAAGAAGGCGAGAGAAGACAACTAACATGGAACGTTATGGTAGGTACATAACTTCTAAATGTTAAGTTGTCAATCTCGCCTTCATTCTTGCTGGATGAGACCGCGTCCCTAGCACCTCTATCCTGGGTGGCTCAATGGAACAGACTCTTGGGAACGGTGGAACCAAAATTCGCTCTGTCTCTGGAGACCAAATCTAATTTGTAATGTGAAACAAAGGTATGAGGAGAGGCCCATGTGGCTGCTGCACAAATAGTGTCTATTGGAAGTCTAGCTTGAAAAGCTGTAGATGCAGCTAGAGCTCTGGTAGAATGGGCTTTTGGGTTAGAAACCAACTCTTTGCCTCTGAGCTGATAAATGTAAGTGATCACAGAAGACAGCCACCTAGATAAAGTTACCTTAGAAACTGGAAGGCCTTTCCTGTTCTCTGCATAGGATAGAAATAGTTGATCAGATTTCCTAAAAATTTTTGTCTTGTCCAGATAATATCTGAGCTGGCGGTGAACATCGAGATAATGTAACTTTTGTTCAGCTCTATCAGAATAATTCGGGAAAAATACTGGAAGATCAATGGATTGATTTAGGTTAGTCTGCGATGCCACCTTTGGTAAGAAAGACTGATTAGTCCTTAGAGATACCCTGTCTTTGTGGTCCAAAAAGCCTATATGAAAATTTGAAATGGCTGCCAGTTGAACTTTCACTGTGGAAGAGGAGGATCCTGAATGAAAAATGTCAGCTAGGAAGTCCAATACCAAATGAATTGGAGCAGTATAGGGGTCTATGTTTCTAGCTTTTGCCCAGAAAGAGAAACGTTGCCATTTACTAGTGTAGATCTTTCTGGTAGAAGATTTTAGGGAAGCTACTATGATATCCCGTACAGGATTAGAAATCATAGGAAGCCTGGCTAAGGATGGAAGTGGAGCAACCAAGCAGTGAGGTTGAGAGAAGGTATGGATTGGTGCAGTTGACCCGACTGGTGGGTCAGATCATCTGGAACCGGGTCCAGATGCCATGGCTGTACCAAGAGGTAATGATGTAGGAATGGAAACCATATCTGTCGAGGCCAGTAAGGGGCAATGAGAATCAACTTGGCTCTCAAGGCGGTTGCTTTCTGAATTAGCTGAGGTATCAGCGGAAAAGGAGGAAAGGCATAAAAAGTCCCCGGGGCCAATCTTGGGTTAGAGCGTCTCTGGGAGGATGGCCTGGAAGGGGGAAGAGAGAGAAGAAGTCTGGGCATTTGCTGTTTTGAGGTGTAGCTAAAAGGTCGCAGCAAGGAAGGCCCCACTTCTGAAAAATCTCTTCCGTCACTGACTGTTTGAGAGACCTCTCGTGAGGCATGAGCTCTGCTCAATCTGTCCGCTATGATGTTGGATTTCCGGGGGATGTGCGTTGCTATCAGAAACCGGTGAGAGGAGATTGCCCATTGCCAAAGTCGGAGAGCCTCTCGACACAGTGGATAGGACTTGGTTCCGCCCAGTTTGTTTATATACCACACTAAGGACATATTGTCCGTTTGGACTGCAATAGTTCCCAGGGGAAGAGAGTCGTTGAGGGCTTGCAATGTTAAAAGCACTGCTCTCATCTTCAGAACATTTATGTGCAGATGGTACTCGAAAGGTTGCCAAGTGCCATTCTGCCCTGATAATGCCCCCCACCCCGATCAGGGAGGTGTCCGATTTAACCGTGGCAAGAGGAACAAATGGTCTGCCTTGATGGATTTGAGGGGACGATATCCACCAAGTCAGATGTCTTTTGCAAGTTGGAGTTACTACGATCTTGTGACGCATGGGAAGTTGTTGAAAAGACCATTGGGTGAATAGCATCCATTGTAGAAGACGCATGTAAAAGCGGGCGAGGGGAAGAAGTGTTATGGCGGCCGCCATAAGACCCAGTACTTTCAGAGCAAATCTGGCCTGAATTTTGTTGCTGAAGAGAATCACTTGGACGTGTCTTTGAATGTCCAAGATCCTTTGGTCTGTTAACCTTGCTGAAAGTTGTACGGTGTCCAATCTTGCGCCTATAAAAGTAATAGATTGACAAGGCAGATTTTTCGAAATTTATAGAAATTCCTAGCCCTCTGCAAGTGTGAATGGTGTAATTTCTGGCTTGGAGAAGCTGATGCCTGGTGGTGGCAGTGAGGAGCCATTCGTCTAGATATGGAAACACCTGGAATCCTTGACGTCTCAGGTGAGCCGTAACCACTGCCATGCATTTGGTGAACACTCTGGGGGTTGTAGTGAGTCCAAAGGGCAGAGCTCTGAATTGGAAGTGACTGGTCCCCAGCCGAAAGCGGAGAAATCTTCTGGAGCGTCTGTGAATTTTTATGTGATAGTAATCATGAAGATCTATCGAGCACATCCAATTGTCCTTGCCCAGAAATGGTAGAATGGACTGAAGCGTGACCATCCGGAATCTTGATTTCTTTACAAACTTGTTGAGTTTGCTCAGATCTAATATTGGTCTCCAGTCTCCAGTCCCCTGTCTTTTTTGGAACTAAAAAGAACCTTGAGTAGATTCCGGATCCTATTTGGTCCGCTGGGACTGGCTGGATGGCTCTTTTTACTAGCAGTTTTGATATTTCCAGTACTGCTAGTTCCCTTAGATCGGGTGGAACGTCTGGAAGGGTTCCCTTTTGTCGAATTGGGGTTTGAATAAAGGGAATTTTGTAACCCTCGGATATAATTGACTGTACCCATTTGTCTTGAGAAAGGGAAAGCCAGGCTATTGGGTACAGCGATAATTTTCCCCCGACTGCCTCCGAAGGCGGACAATCGGGCAACATCTCAGGGATGCTGTAAGGGATTGTCAGAAAGAGGCTCTCTGCTACCCTGATTCTGCGGACCACCTCTGCCCCTAGGGCGGCGTCTATTATTGTTACCCCCTCTGCCCCTGGGGGTAAACTGACTTCATGCGTCAGGCGTGACTCCTTGAGATTTGCGGAACCACATTTTCCCTCCCTTCTGTCCTTTGGGGTAAGGTCTAGAAGGGGTGGAGAAACGGACTCCTACGGCAAAAAGAGTCTTGCCATCTTGTTCGCATCTAGTCAAAGTGTCTTTCACTTGAGGACCGAACAAGGTCGAGCCATCAAAGGGGGAGTTTGTGAAAGACACCTTGAAGGGATCTGCAAAATTACAAAGCCGCATCCAGGACTGACGCCTTAAAGCCACTCCTGTGCCTGCGGCCCTACTCGCTCCATCGGCTGCTAAGTAATGAACCGCACGGAGGAGTTAGCAATGGAGTTAAGGATTCCTAGCTGTGAGCTAATCTTATCCCGAGACCAAGCAGCTGACTGATCCTGTAAAACTTCTCCCAACTCTTTAAGAACATCTCTTTGAAGGCGGGTGAAGTGGCATAAGTAGTTCAGCGATCTCATGGCAAAAGTCACTGAAGAAAAATCACACTGCACCTGTCCATAGTCCTGGAATCCTTGTTAGGAGGATGGACAGGTACTGAAGGATCAGCTAATTCCTTCTTGGTGGCAGCAGCCACCACCATGGCATCAACTGGGACACCCTTTGTTAAATAGTCTATCTTGTGGGGCCGTAATAAATTTTGAAGGTCTCCTAGGGATAGGTTCCACCGAATCCGGAGCCATCCACGCCTTCCGAGCCACTACCTCCATGAGAGAGTCGAAAGGCGGACACACCCAGGAGGTGGAGGGTCGAGATCCGAACGCCTCCAGGTATACTGACTCGTCCTCGGAAGGATTAAGGGAGGGCCAGTTCCCCCTCTGCTTAAGGATTTCAAGATGTCTGAAAATGAGACATCCTCAGGGAAGGACCTTGGGGATCCCTCCGACTCATCCAAGACAGTATCTGATGTAGTAGACTGAGGGAAGTCTAGATGTTTCCTCTTACATGTCCTCTTACGCGGGGGTTCCCCTGACGGATCAGGAGAAGCCTCGGAAGAGGAAGATATTCCCAATGGGGAAACCTGAGGCATTGGATCTCTGGGTCCGGGAGCAAGAGAGTGGGAAGAGACGTCAGCAGGCACTGTAGTGGGAGGAGCTGATGGAACTGTCCATTGACTAAGCCCAGGGGCTAGTACACATCACCTCGAAGGCTCCCTCGTCAGAGAGACCAGAAAGTTCCCGCTCCGAAGAGATAGGAACCCCAGGCCTCACCGAGAGGGAAGGCTCAGAGGCAGATGTCGGGGCCGAGCTCACCAGCCAAGCTCCGAGAGGGAGAACGGGGTCGGACAAGGGTCCGATGCCACTCGCCCCCTCGGAGCCGACGAGAGAGACCAGACGCCCGGATCTCTCCAATGAAGGTCTCAAGGAGGAAGTCGGAGCCGAAAGGGGTGGTATCGGCTCCAAAGTCACAACGGTGCCGGTTCCGAGGAGCTCCGGCTCCGAGCTCTGTAAGAGAGTCGAAGGAGGAATGTTCGGTGGATGTGAGATAGCTACCGTCTGTTGAGATGGGCTATGGAGTATTTGGGCCAATGCCTGAGACTTTAATAGTCTACTCACCACTCTCTCAAGGTCGTGATCAGAGTCTGGATGACCGAGAAGAACGGCTCCGATGGCTCCGCTCCGAGAGCAAGGGTGATCTCGGAGCAGAATGTATAGATTCCACTGAAGGAGATCGAGATCTCTTTTTTGAGATCAATGGAGCCATCGGAGCCGAAGATACGTCGGCTCCAGCCGGAGCAGACACTGAGTGTCTGGATTTGACAGTATCGGCGCCGGATGGAGCCGATACTGAGACTGGTATGGAAGGATCGGCTCCGGCCGGAGCCGATCTCGAACCTGGTGAGGATGAACCTGAAGCAGACAGCTTGGAAGTCTGAGCCGAAGGCTTAACAGGTTTCGAGGGCTTCCCCGGCGCCGACTTAGTCGGGGAGCTCTCGGGCTTTAATAAGCATCTTAATATCAGCTTATTTTTTCGCTCCTGCAGGACTCTTGGGCTGAAAGCATGACAGATAGCACAAGAGTCCTGCAGGTGCGAAGGTCCCAGGCAATAAACACAAGAAGTGTGACCGTCTGTCAGAGACATCTTCTGACAGCACGAGTCACACTTCTTGAATCCTGAGACCTTAGTGTCCTTCGACATAACTGTGTCGATGAAACACCACAGTAACACACACACACAAAAACACTCAGTCCAACAAATTAAAATAAACAGGGATAACACACAGTCATACACAAACAATCCCTGACAGGAATAAATTTAGGGAGGGGAAGGCCTAAGGCCTAACTAGGGACAAGGGAATAATTTACTAAAAAAGAAGGGAACACTGACGGGAATAGGGCTAAAGTAAGTCATTAATTAACAAAACACAAATATATATATATAAAAATTTAAAGGGGGTAGACGAAAAGTCTCAAAAACTGTTCACTTACCTAGAGCTGGTAAAAGAAGGCACCTCGTTAGTGAAGCGGCAAACGAGATCTGGGTAAACTCCGCCTTGCATCGTGGGATATAGGGTTGCCTCGAGCTGGTAAAATTAGCTCTCGAGCTTAGCAAGTGCCGAGTCGGAGCCGAGGATCGGCTCCGAACCCATCCAGCAAGAATGAAGGCGAGATTGACAACTTAACATCCCCCAATAACAGCACAATGACACAATGAAACACAAAGGAATGTATACAAAACAGTAATGAGAGCAGAAACAATCCAAACCATAGTAACACCCAATAATAGCACAATGACACAATGAAACACAAAGGAATGTATACAAAATAGTAACGATTGCAGAAACAATCCAAACCATAGTAACACCCAATAATAGCACAATGACACAATGAAACACAAAGGAATGTATACAAAATAGTAATGATAACCAAAAAAGAAAAAATAATAGCACAATGAAACAATGAAACACAAAGGAATGTATACAAAAAAATAATGATTTGCAGAAAAAAAAAAACCATAGTAACACCCAATAATAGCACAATGACACAATGAAACACAAAGGAATGTATACAAAATGGTAACGATTGCAGAAAATCAAAACCATAGTAACACCCAATAATAGCACAATGATATAATGAAACACACAATCACATTGTAAGTCATATACAAGGTTGTTGCATATAGAGTGATGTCCCAGGAGATACCAAAACGTAGATCACCACGATGCAGTAGAAGTATAAAAACTCTTTATTAAAACACAAGCGCTTTCGCATACAGTCCTGTATGCTTCTTCAGGTTGTAATTCAATACAGAAAATCACATGTTTATATAGCAAGAATAATTAATTAACTTCCCGCTCTTTTTCTTAATTAATAATTATTAAAACTTGCTTGTCTTCATTTAAGATCTCTTTAAAGAGCACTCACACTATTTTGCCGTTGTACTGCATAGTCATATTTTGTTATGCAAATACATTCCATATCCGATGGTCATTCTAGGAACTCATCTTGTTACAAATAGATAAATATTTAAATATTTGGATATTATTCTAATTATATTAAAACATTATAAATATAGAATAAATATAGAAAAAAGCCTATAGTTAGAAAATAAACTATGCTAAAAAATGATGTGTTATGTCATTAAACTTTTGATACTGAATAAGTATAAAAGTGTGTATGTATATATAAAATAATAATAATATAAACTTATTCATAGTAAATGTATATAGCTTATTACATCGTGTTGTTAGCTCTATAATACATTACAGATATAAGTATATCTATACAAAATTGATGGTTTATAAATACATAAAACTTATCTATATAATACTGACTGTGAATAAAATTTTTTAAAAAGATGTGTAATACATAACTAGGTCCATCAAAGCAAAACATGAACTAATAAATTAATGGTGAGTGCTATGTTTAAAGGTCATAGAAATACGAGTTTATATATATATATATATATATATATATAGATATATATATATATATATATATATATATATATATACACACATACATACATACATACACACACACATTTTTGCTACAATAATCAAGCAATTGTTAAGACTAAAGCCATCCTACTGCCAAAGGCAGCCTTAGTGTGCAATGTCTAAGAATATACAACAATATATAAATGCATATATTATCTCAATGCCAAAACAGGTTTCAGACTAACTATACTGTTTAATCCTGGAGGTATGTGAGCTTTGAGCTTCAGAATCCATTCAAGTTCAACATTTTCAATAAATGTCATATTATCTCCTCCTCTTTTTACTCGTCTAACTACATCTATAACCCGAAAATAGAATTTATGATCATGGTATTCATTAATATGTTTGGCTAATGCATTAGTTAATATCCGTTTCCTCATTTCATATATATGATTGTAAATGCGATTCTTTAATTTTCTAGTGGTTAGACCTACATAGTATGCCTGACAATCATTACATGTAGCCAGGTAGATGACATTAGTAGTCTCACAAGTTGCTTGTACATTAAAATAGTAATCTTGACCAAGATCTGGTATATAAAAATGGTTATCTGTTAGAATATGTTTGCACATATTACATTTATGGCAGGGTATAGTCCCTATATGCCTTGCTCTATCTATTTCATTCTCTTTAAGTAATTTATCATTGCACAGGAGTCTCTTAATACGAGTGATATAGTAATTGTCACTGGTATACCTAGTTACAAATGGAACATAAAATGCAGATTCCCGATAGCTCAATGCTTCTGATGCTGATTTAGGTTGATAATTAGTCTTAGTTCTTTTTCTTTTAAAACCTGTTTTATATCTAAAATTGTAAGCAATTTGATTATATACATCATTAGTTGTTGACAAAATGCTACTACTGCTCTCTTCTGATAGAGCTATAGGATAGCCTCTCATTATAAATAAGTTTTTCATATTTGATAGTTCCCGATTTATTTCTATTACATTATTACAGAGTCTGCATATTCTCATATATTGATTTCTGACTATGTTAGCAAAAACATGTCTTGGGTGCATACTGCTGTATTGTAAAATGGCATTCTTCCAGCACTTCTTTCTATAAATCCTGGTAACAAGTTCATATTCAGGATTAAAAGATATAGTAATATCCAAGTAATTAATTGTGGTGCTGGAGAATTCCATTGTAAATCTTAGAAATTCAGTAGTTGACTCCAAGTATTTACAAAATTTTAAAAGGGAATCGGTATCTCCTCTCCATAGAATCAGAATATCATCTACGAAACGTCTATAAAGTATAATATTCTGTTTGTATTCACTGTTAAGGACATGATGATATTCCCAATTATGCATAACAAGATTTGCATATGAATTGGCACAGGGGGTGCCCATCGCAACCCCCCATACCTGCCTGTATAATTTATTATTAAAAGAAAAGACATTGTTATTGAGTACTAGGTCTAGTAAAGTACCAATGAGTAATTGTGTGTCCTTATCAATAATAGTTTCTCTGCACATTACTTCCCTTATCACCTCTATTCCGTATTCATTTGGTATTACCGTGAACAGGTTGTTAACATCCATGGCAACTAGGAGTAAAGATGATGTTGTAGCTATATCATGTTCTATTAAAGTTAGGTCATTTAATAGTTGTTGAGTGTCTCTCAGTATTGTCGGTATACTTTTTACTAAAACTCCTAGCTTGGACTCTAAATAAACAGATATATTTTCTGTCAACCATTTACTCCCTGCCACTATAGCTCGCATAGGAGGGGGAAATTGTTGCTTATGTATTTTCGGGAGTCCCTTTATTAACGGAATTAACGGGCATTCTATAAGGCAGTAGTCATAAAATTCCTTGTTTAACTGCCTACACATTAGCATATCATACAGGGTATCATGTACACGAAAAATTAATCTGTCCAGCTCAGAATCACTTATCGTTATATACTTGTCTAAGTCAGACAGCATTTCTGACATTAACTCATTGTAAAAGGTGGTGTCCATTAGAACAAGGTTAGAGTGATGACAGTAAATAGTTAAAATTCCTAGGTAATAAGCCATAATGGTGTAAATATAAAAGGGGGCTTGGTAGTACAGTGTATTACTGAGGTAGCAGTGAGGGGATGTGGTTAGGATGGAATGAAAACAGGCCTTTTGACTTCTGAACTTTGGCTCTGTGGATGAATCATGTCAGAAGACATGGGCGAAAGTGTGTTTGCTATTTGTTAACAGGGGTAGAGCACGGATCCACATGGACTTTTCCCACACCAGGCCCAGCAGAGCTGTCTGGTTAAGTGACTTGCTCAGAATCACCCAGTAAGAAAATACAGGTTTATAGAATCAAACTCTGTACTACAGTAACTGGTCTGTTAACAGCTTAAAGCATTAATCCTCTGCACTAACTACCAGACATGAATGTGACAAACTTCCTTGGGGGGGGCACCAAATGGGAAAGTCTGGAAGTGTTCACAACTGAATGACTGACTCAGAAACATAGAAACTTTGTAGACTCTCTACAATTTAACACATCCCATGTCCTTATGCTAGAGGCAAGAAAGAATCGACTGCACTGAGACCATGTAGAAGGCTTCCTTGGAGAAAAATGAACTTTAGCTGTTCAGACCCAAAACTGTCTTGAGATCTTATGCCTTTAACAACATTAAAGTTGTCCGAGCAATATCTGGACCCCCCTTCTGATCTGGTGGGATCTCGTCACTGGCTTTTTTTTTTTTATGTAAAAGGTATACAAGTTCTTTTCTTACATCTGATGGAGGAAAACACGAAAGAAGAGATGTGTGAAATGGGACCTTGTAACCCCCGGATATAAACCAGTTACAACCCCTAGGTATAAAATTATGTACTTAGTGTAATGATACCTGGAATGGCAGTGCCAACTTTATCATCATCTTAAGGACTTGGATATCTACAACTTTCCTGCACTATCAAAAGACCTTCCCCTTTTACCCAGAATGCTGTACAAGCTGAAACTTTTCCATATCTCCGAAAGTCTGAATAAAGCAGAGGAACAAAAATGATTAACAGCACACGTCACTTAAACACCACCACTTAAAACTTGCCAGGCCTATCAAGACCAACCAAGCTCTCAAGTGTCAAGATTTTGCAGAATGTCCAGATTTTTGTCTCCTATGTTTGGTCTGTTCCTCATAAAATATCCATCTGTGTTTTTTTTTTTTTTTTGACAAATCACCAAGGATTGAGGAGTTCCCGTGGACTATGATGTTTGCGGATGACGCTGTGATCTGTAGTGAATAGTGAACAGGTTGACGACACACTGGAGAGGTGGAGATAAGCTCTAGAGAGGACAGGAATGAAGGTCACCAGGACGAAGACAGAATGTGTGTGTGTGTGTGTGTGTGAGAGAGGGAGGATAGAAATACTGAGGATGCACAGAGCAGAGCTGGCGAAGGTGGAGGAGTTTAAACACTTGGGATCAAAAGTTCGGAGTAATGATGAGTGTGGAAGACAGGTGAACAGAGTACAGGCAGGTGGGGGTGGAGAAGAGTGTCAGGAGTGATTTCATAGGCATGTACTAGGCTATCGGCCCCGAGGCCTATACAAACCTAGCCAAACAAGGTTCCCTGGCTTTCGCCACCCAAGAAAATTATTTTCCTGTGTCCCTGTTGAACAGTGCCGCAGCAGTGATCCTCAGGGTAAATTTCCTGTTTCCCATCCAATTTTCAAGATTTCTCTTGAAGAGTCCTACTGAGGAGCTTTGTTTGACATAGATAGGTAGTTTGTTCCAGAGCATGGGAAGTCTCTGGGACAGGAATCTATCCCTCCAGCATGTTCTGTTTATTGTGGTGACAAGGTTTAGGTCCCTGGAGCGTGTGGCAGACTGGTACCAGTAAGAGTGAAAGGGAAGGTTTACAAGAGGGCAGTGAGACCAACTATATACGTTGGAGACAGAAGCACTGACAAAAAGACAGGAGTCAGAGTTGGAGTTGGCAGAGTTAAAGATGTTAAGATTTGCACTGGGTGTGACAAGGAAGGACAGGATTAGGAATCAGTATATTAGAGGGTCAGCTCAGGTTGTACGGTTTGAAGACAAAACCAGAGAGATAACGTTGCACTGGACATGTGCAAAGGAGGGATGCTGGGGAAAAGGATGCCAAGGATGGAGTTGCCAGGTAAGAGGAAAAGAGGAAGGCCTAAAATAAGGTTTATGGATATGAGACAGGACATGCAGGTGGTTGGTGTAACAACAAGATGCAGAGAAGATGAAGAAATGGAAACAGATGATCCGCTGTGGCAAACCCAGCGGGAGCAGCTGAAAGAAAATGACAACCAAGGATTGAGGTCACTAAATACTGACAGATTTGAGTTTCAGACTTAATATCCTTCAGAAAATGCATGCCAACAGAAATACTTTTATTCTAGCTACTTTCTAATTTTTTTTTTTTTTTATAAAGAGTAATATTTAGAACATGTCCCTATTTCTGGGTTTTTGTCCCCCCATTATTTTAGGCTTTGTCCAGATTTCTTGCACTGAGAGTTATGCACCAATTTCATGTATGACAGCTGCACATTCTCCATACTGTGATAAGGACTAACAGCTCCACCTTCATCGCTTTGAGAACACAGTCCCAAGCTTATC
The DNA here is from genome assembly GCF_019279795.1 of Protopterus annectens. Classification (NCBI taxonomy): domain Eukaryota; kingdom Metazoa; phylum Chordata; order Ceratodontiformes; family Protopteridae; genus Protopterus; species Protopterus annectens. The sequence continues at coordinate 50,596,242 of NC_056741.1, forward strand.
CATTTATATGCCTATTCATGTTAAGGGTTATCCTGATGACAGTGTTACTGAAAGATAACCCAAACCTGGGGATGCGTATGCGTTCTTTGATTACTCACAGCTGTAGTGCCTTTTGGTTTACTTTCACTTAATAACCATAGCTTCGTACAGTGCCTAGACATTGTTTGGAACAGTCATCCATAACAAAACGGCTTGCCAATTAACAAAATGCAACATGTGAGAAACAAAATCCCAAGACTGTTTGCCTGGAGTGCACTGCAGTGTAGATATTAACCCTCGTCTTTCCCTTTATACACATACTTCTATTTACATGCCTTTCATAGCTGAACTACATATTATCAAGGAGCACTGTTGTGAAAAAAACGTTCCAGTATAAAATGTACTACACTTGAGATATTATCAGCTGTTTTAGCCTGGTTGTATTAACGGTACTGTGCGTCTCACAGCAAATCACTTAATCAGACAGTGCTAGGGAGAAACTGGGCTAGGCTCCTCAAAGGTCATGTCCAGCAACTACACATTAAAATGAATATTACTTCCATATTTGCAGTAATGCTGCCAAATCCAGTTTGTGTACAAACTACTACAAGGTGTCAGTTAAAACCTTGGGTAATGCTGAAAAATATCACTAACATTTGTGCTACAGCTAGAAAGACACTGCATCTTATTTGCATTAATCATGCATTCAGAAATAATGTTCCATATTTCTGTAAATATCTAAAATTAACACCCAGAAAAGAAACTCTCCCTCTTATATGACAGCGTGCATCTGTTTGCAAAAATGCTGGTGATCATATCAATATCTCAGAATAAGAAATCTGGACAAAGCCAAAACAATGGGGGAGGGACAAGGACTCAAACACCAATGACAATTTTATATATTGCTCTTATAAAATAAGGAAGTTGTTAAAACAAAATAATTTTGTTACAATGCATTTTCTAAAGGATATGAAGTCTGAAACTCAAATGTCCATCATTAAGTTAGGGACATCAGTCCACAATGGATTTACCAGAAAACCACAAACTGTATGAGGAACAGACCAAAAATATGAGGCAAAAATCTGAACAGTTGAGAAATATGCTGGTAATACTGTGCTAAGTTATAAGGCTTCCATGGTGAGAAGTTTGTAAAATTCTATAGAAAAATATACATTTGGATTTTCCTGCATTAAAATATATTACTGCACTAATGTAAAAGTGTGCGTGTGCCTAACAATGAGTTTTAGCATTACAAAAGAACATTTTTCCCCATAAACTAACACTGAAAACAGAGTTAAGAAAAGAAAAAAAAACAGCACAAGGCCAAACAGGACAGTATATATTGACACCTGTAGTAATTCTAGCAAAAAAGTAAAAAATGAAAGACTGGCCAGAGAAAAGGTGGTAGAGCTAATAAGATATCAAAAATAAAAGACTTTTAAAGAAAACATGACACCAAAACCAAGCTAGATACCCAGAAGTCACAAGACAAGAGTGGACTGAAGACAGAAAATCTCACTATGGTCAGTATTATGAGGCAGAGTCTACCAAACCCACATTCAAAAAACAAATTATAAAAAAAGTTTTGCAACTGTGCTGGAACAATACTGAATTTAGGACACTAGTTACCGTTTCTCCAAGTTTACAAACAATTATCATGAAAGGAGGTACCCAAACTATGGGCTGAACAGTAGAATTAAATCCACTGTACCTAAAACACGTGAAACTCTTGCTCTCTCTTCCAGCTTTTGCCTTGCTGCCACCATGTTAGGCACAACATCTTCCAGCTGCTGTCCACTTCTTAACCAGAAAACAGCAGCCTCCAGAAAAGGGGAATTCAGGAAAGACTTTTTCATGTTCTCTGTGAACACCGCCAAAACACAGCACAGTTGGTGCCTGCAGCCCTGATCAGCACAGTCATAAGTAACCCTAAGCAAACAGCAGCTGGAAGGGATACTCTGGCTAGATAGACCTTGAGTGAATCCCACAATTCACCTTTGAGCATACTGTCTACTCTTTCAGAGTTTTTTCCCCACAGCACCTCTCAGCAAAAAAACAGTCAAGGCCCTTGTAGATAAAACTGAGATCCCCACATGTTGGCTAAAACCACCTACAGCCCAAGATTCTACACCGGGGATGGACCACAGTGGCCAGTAAAGGAAAGGTTACATTTCAGAGGAGCTGCAGTCATGGGTGTGTTGGCCTAAATCTCTATCTGCCTTGTGAGAAGCTGATGCCTCATTACCAGAGTGTGTACTTACTGTCTACAGCAAACCCTGGAACTTACCGGCTAAAAACAGAAACCACCAGGAAACGTAATCTGGTGATACTGCCATTACGGCTGTGGCATCTCAGAACCAGACCACTGACCCTACTATTGTACAAGTTTGGGCAGTTCCCCAAAATAGTAGTATTCAGATGTAGCACCTTCCTCCTCCACATCCATAACAGAGTTCAGTACGCATACACAACATTCCGCAACAGATTCCTCTTGTAAGTAACCATAAACTCTAGTAAAACAAGATATCAGCTCATCCAAACTCAGCCATTTTCCACCTGTTCTGTGGTGGGAATAGCACAAGAGCAGGAACTCTAAGAACTGACCCACAGAAGGACCCATAACATACAAAAAGGTAAATGAAGTTGTATATGGTGATGACCAGAACTACAGCAACCAAACAGGATGGAATTGGAGAAAAAAAAAGACAGGACAGTCACAGCCTGTCAGAAGCCCCCCCCCCCCATCCAACAGTGCCACTGAAGTGGCTGCTCCACAGACGTTATAAGGTAAGCTGAACATCAACTAGATCAACAAATCGAAGCAGACACCAGGACTCAAATGAATACATAAAAGAATACAGACACGACAGGTCAAATGTGAGAACTCAATCCAAGCATGACAAACTACCGCCTACCACCAGATGGAAGTATTAAATCAATAATTCTGTCTTCTACACCAAATTTGTGAAAAAAAATTCTAAAAGACAAATGCTTCATGTCTTTGTTTGCCAGGACATGGGGCTGTAATAGCTTAAAGAAAACCTAGCTTCCCAAAACAGAGTTGCACTCGTATCCCAAACAGTAGAATGCATATAAAACAGACATGCCTACTGTTAGTAGAGGAAGAGATGGTGAGGATTTCTACAGGTACCTGTCAAGCAACTCTTAAAGAATCTTAAATGGTAACAACTGATTCATAAACCAAAAAAGTGTGTCTTCTTAAGCATACCTCTCAACTGTCCAGGTTTTCACAGAATGTCCAGATTTTTTACTTATATTTTTGGACTGTGCTTCACGAAATTTAGCACATTACCGAGGACTGAAGTCAACAAATAATGCCATATACTTGAATTTCAGATCTTTCAGAAAATGCACACTAGCAAAAATTATGACCCCATTTTTGGGCCCCCCCCCATTACTTCACTATGTAGCCGAGATCCATAAAATATTTACAAAGACAAAATGAATTTGAATTCAGGTCAGTCATTTATGCAGTTTGTGTTGAATGTCATACTTCTGAAACAGGCTTCAACCCCCATCTCATCTCACCCCAACTCCACCACTCTCAACATAACATGCACACTTTATAGTAAGGGACTGCAAAAGTTGAAAGAACTGTTGCAAAAGTTGTTAAACTGCCAACACTGCTTCAAAAACAGTAATTTTTGTGTTTTAAACCATGACTTTAGACCACAATACATTTTTAAACAAACTTGTTCAAACTTTTCAAAAGAAGTATTTCTCCTAGTGCTCCTGCTCTTATGCTTCTAACTTGGACAATTCTGCAGATCAACCATAAATTTCAGGGACATTTTCTGCACAAAAATGCACCAGCACCTCTAGTAACACAAAACAGAAAAAGATTCAGGTTTACAGCACGCTTCTCATGTTAAGTACTTACACATTGTAGTTTTATACAACAGGAAAATACATTATGAAGATACATCCTAAGGGTCTATCCCCACCTGTGATACCCATGCCACAACAATCCCTACAAACTACAAGATAGCAGTGTGTTTTTACTGTGAGCACTGTCAAACAGAGAAATTAAGAACTATATAATCTACAATTTACTTTCACTTAAAAAGTATAAACAGATTTCACAAACTCGATTGCTATACAAGTTCTCCATTTACTCAGATAATGTAGCTTCCCTTTGGGAACCTTAAGCAAAAACTTGGAAAGGGGTGGGAGTGCGCTCAAAATCTGCAGAGACAAGGCTACGCCATATTGTGGTGCAGATCTAAAATGCATTAATATAAAATGTGACAGTACACATGTTTACAAGTGCACAAACAAAAAAATGTCCTGTTCACAAGCAAAAAGGTGCTTTTTTGTTATACTGTACTCTCTTTTTCCATCATGGTGTCATACCTGCTTGACAAACCGTTTTGCAAACCTCACCACACATGGATGCAAATGTATACATATATGCATATTATAAACACACAAACTTACAAAAATAAATACACAGGTAAACATCCACAGATGAAAATAAACAATACCTATGCCGCAAACTAACCCAAGCAATAAAGGCCAGTAATAAGAAATTCCTGCAGACCTCTTTCAATAGTACCAAATAAGACAGCCTCCACTCCACATTTGATATTACTAACACAACAAACCTACACCAACTTAGAAAATGGATGCTCCAAAGCAGAAAATGGATACTAAAAATCCACTGTCAATTTCTGTTCATTGCATGTTTTCATGGACCACTAAAATTAATATACCACTGAACGCACAACAAAAAAAAAAGTGTTCAACCCAACACCTCTCATCTTAATGCTGCCTCTCTAATACACATAAATAACACGTGAATACATGAAAAGGGAACCAAAAAGTATCCATATTGTGATACTGAAGAACGTGTCCCGGGCCTTAGTGGGTTAATAAGCTTGTCCTGGGTAAAGCAACATGTCACTATGACAGCCCATTCGTTTGTTCAACTGTAAGGTGTAGAAGAAAAAAATCTCAACTCCTATCAAATAAGACAGTCGAGACAGCGACACAGCTAAACAAAAAGATTATTTAAGATAAAGACTAAAAAAATCACCTACTGAGTCAAAGGCAATACATCGACATGCTATTTGCAAGTAAAACCATGCTTATATAATTCTACCAAATGCAATATTTTAGTAACGATTACCGGGAGAGTATTAATGCACTACAACTGAGAAATTACGGATACGTTATAAAAAGAACTGATGTACCAAGTAAGTGCAGCATGTAACGGGTTAAGCAAAGTCACAACCAACATCATTTCCCATCCCCCACAGTCTCCGTTAAAAAAAATAGCCAAGTTGAATGAGGTAACTTCACAAAATAACGTGGGATCCCTTACCTAGGAGGGCTTTTTGTCTTCGTTTATATATTTCACCCCTCAAAAATAATCCAATTACTGAACGCTTTTTTCAGTGGTATACTCCAGGTATTTGATGAAAAACGCAAACGCATTAATGTACATATTTCCAAAGGCATCCAATCTCCATGGGGAGGTAAAAGTTAAAAAGATGAAGTGGAACTGGTCCCTATTCCTTCCTGACAACAAACTCCAAACCCTGTCTGCTCTGGGTAAAAAGCTCACACTGTCTGCAGGAACTACGCTCAAAGCCGCACTTTTTTGTTATACAGTGTGTGTGGCACAAAGGGTGGAGGAACACAGGGAGGATGAATTCACATGAAAAAAAAAAAAAAGAAGAGCCAGACTTAAACATGGCCGACGCCACCACTTCTTCCAATCCTCCTAGTCCCCTCAGAGGTAAACAGGCCAGCGCGCTCCACCAAACACATGCAGGTACATGTGTCTGCGCGCACGCGCCCTTACCCCAGAACAGTCGACGGCACGAGCCTCGGAGAAACACTCCCCCGCCACCAGTGCGGACTCCAGGAACTCGCTGTCACAAAGCAGCAACAACCGACTGTATAGACAGAGGACGGGCACGCGCCAGGCGACGTGCAGGAGCGCCATACGTGTGCGGGGACGCGCATTGCCGTATCTTCCCAAATATAAGTCGCTTTCTAGAGGAAACGAAATTTTCAGGAGACTGCTGTGCTGGTAGGCATTGATGTGGCTCAGTAAAATTGAGAATGGTCATGTAGGAACAGGTCATAGCATACCTTTCAACTGACCTTAATTTGTCTCAGAATGTTGCTGTAGCCATTCTCATCTTTCCTAAACCTGGCAATTTTGGGAGAAAATGTGAAAGAGTTATACCTGACAATGATTTAGGTTATAGACATGTCTCACCTCAGAAAGTATATATACTAATTCATGTTTTATTCCGTTAACGTTTCAAGTTAAAAGTATTAATGTTTTATAAAGTGCCCGTGATTATTTCTAGGTTTGCCCACTATTTTGGGGGTAAGAGTTTCCAAGCTATGGCTCATAGCAATGGAATGATGTAGGACTTCCTTTCAGATACTATCAAAAGTCCGTATTCTTTTACAGAAACTTTTTTTTTTGCTTTACATTTATATATCTTGATAAGTGGATGGGAAATAGGAAATACACCCCGGAGATCACTTCTGTGTTTCTGCTGGAGAGTGGCACAGGAAAATACCTTTCTTGGGTGGCGTAAGCTATGGAAACTTGCTGGCTAGGCTTACTTAGGCCCTTGGGCCGATAGCCTAGTACCTATGGACCTATATGTAAACAATTATTTGTATACAGTACATTGTTTTGTAATATTATGATGTAACCCGGGTTGAGCCTGTAAACTGGTAATTGATTAGTGATCTACATCGATAAACAAATTAAAATAAATAATTAATGGATTTGTTTGTTTTTATTCTATAACTTCTGTCTGATGTAAAATGTATGCTTACAGCAAACATGTTTGGAGTAAATGAACAAAGATGCAAAGACCTTTCCAGAAAGTCATCTTGTTTAGCAGAAAGAGACACAAGATGTTAAAGGCGCTGGTGGGTGGGTATCTTGTAAGTATCTGCAGTCAAGAAACAGTCACTTCCTCAAATCACTTAATGTTTCTGACAATAAAGGAAAAGTAGTTAATTATTTATTGACTGGGTTAGGTCGCTGATCCATCTTGGACTTTGTTTTCAGCCACCATCTGGCCTGAGGACAGCCTATTACTGCAGATGGAACAGTTCCCTACAGGGCTATCATGATAACAAAATGACAGAACTTTTTAAATGTCAGGACCTGGTATGATGTACTTGTTTGTTTTACTAGATTGTAAATGAACTGGTCCAAAGACCCTTTTTAGCCACATTCCTGACCTTTCAGACACAGGGATAAATAGGAATTTGTAATAATTTACAATCATAAGGTGTATAAGTATACAACTTGCTTAGTAGTTATTTAAAAGGTCACTGATATGTAGACAGGTGAAACAGTAGATATGTTTTCCAGTAGGACATATCAGCATTAGAAAGGGCCTGGTGTATCAATCAGTAGACAAGACTGTTTTAGTCAGTATCTGTGTGACAGTTAGTAATACTTAGCCATAGGCTGTGTTTCAGCATGGCAGCCATTTCTAAATGACAGCTGTCAAGAAATTGCAGTCGGAAGGTCTTATCTTGGAGAAATTTCTTGCTATAATATTTAGATCACAATGGATGGCCAGCTATGAATGCCCTCATCCTCTGATTCATCCCCCTGTTCGTTGTCACTGTTTACTAAGTCATCAACACTATAGAAGAACAACTGCCAGGACCAAAGTAACCTTTCACTCATTTAAATGTGGTTGGAAAGCTTCTATGTTAATACAATTGGCAAATACTGCATGACCAATAGTCACAGAACAGAATGGTAGCAATTATGTCTTGGAATACTTGTTTAAAGTGTATTGGGAACTTTTAGAAACATATTTGTCTTAAAGCTACTTTAATTTCTCATTCTATTCCTTATCTTACAGCTGCAAATAATTTTGCAAAAAATGAAGTTAATTGTGTGTTTGATTTTTTTTTAGGTTCACGGTTTACTCATTTTTTATAACACCACCCAGAAAATGATGTCATGTTAGGCACTATGCAGTATTTTTCATATTGTTTCAGTACATTGTGGGTAAACAGAAGCAACTTCTTTTTTTGCAGATAGAGATACGTATTTACTTTGTGGTTTGACTACTAATAATCATTGCTAATTTTAAATGTGAGGTGTTCCACGTTCAATAACTAGCTGACAAATTGACTTTATAGGAAGTAAGAAAATACAATTAATGTATTTGTCATGAAAATACAGTGGTTTGTACATTAATTTCGGAAGTGAGCCATTGTGGGTTTGGTGTTTCATGATATCATGGCAAGCATTTTCATCTCAGAAAAAAATCAGGGCACCATTCTTATCAACAAAATAAAATGCAAAACCAATGTACTGTCTATACCAACAACTGTACAATTCAGTTCTGTATATGGTGTGAAGGCTGCCAGCCTAACCCAATAGAATTGTGCAGATAATTCTGTCATTTGTATATATAAATGTTGAAATACAAGTTTTTCTTAAATGAAAGAATATGCTGTGAAATGTTGAACTTAAAACAATGTAGCAACATTGCCCTCTGCTGTAAAGAAAGCTAAGTCAAGCATTTCTTGTCTGTCCTTTGAAGTTAAAATAGTTTCATGTCTGTCCCTTTGAAGTTAGAGTTTGGAGTTGATGAGTCTGGAGTGAAGCATCCTGCCTATTGTTTTAACTTAAGGAATAATTACTAGAGTTTACATGTGAAATGTCTTTTATTGATGTAGTTTCCTGCAGGTACAAGATAACAAGAATGTAGTATCTGTTAGCCTGAGAACCCCATGAAAGTGTGAAATGATGTAATGGGAATCATTCAGGACTGAAAATAGCAATTTAAACAGAGAGAATCAGAAGGCATTAAGCATTTTTGTCTTGAACATCCAACTTACAGCACTGTCTTGCTCATATGTAAGTTATCTTAGTCTTGTGTTTTCTTTTAGAAATAGCTAGGAACTAGAAAGATTAGACTGTTTTTTCTGTGATGTCAGAACTGTACTACTGAATTATTTTAAGTATTTCTGTTTGATCTCTGAACTCTTGACTAGCACTGTGTAGTAGAAAGTATTGTCTTGTGGTTTTAATTATTTATTATTAAATATTTTAAAACCTTTCAACTGTGGCTGTTTTGTGTAGAGATAATTTAAGCTCTTTAGAGTACTTGTATGCCTTTGGTAAAATTGTATAAAGCCACTCCTATAGCTTTAGCCCTGGGCTATACTACCAATTGGATAATAATATTGCACAGTAATAATTGGACACCCTTTTAAGGGCCTTTGAGTAGCTGATAAGTATTAGTGGGTGGTGGTAAGTGGAAACTACCCTGTAGTGTGGGGGAAAGGGGCACAGCTGGGGAAACTGTGCCAGCCTTCCCCAGGAGTGTCTGTGTGGTTGTATAAACTCATATCTCAAAGTGTGTGTGTGTCAGCTACTTGGGCAGGGACACGAAGCACTGGTTGGACAGAGAGGGTGCTAGAGGTTTTAGCTTGCCCACTAGGCTGAGATCTGGACCTTATAGCTGTGCCAGTGGGGAGTCTTATTGGGGACCTGGAGAGCAAGGGAGAGACCAGCTGAGACTGACTGAGATCTCTGTGTGCTCTTAAGGGAAATTGCACTTTACTGTGTGTATTTGTTATCCTTTCCTCGTATATGAGATGCCCTCTCTGGTGTTAGTGGTGAGGATTGAGGCACCTTGATTGTTGGGCCAGGGCACGGGCATCGCATATGGTAAAGAGGTCATATCCAACTTCAAATGTTTATTTACACTTGTTTCAGAAAATGACCACTTTGATAGTCTCCTTAACCCACAAGACAAGATTCATACAGAGCTGTTTAGAAGGGTGAAAGGAAAATCAGCCTATTTGGACTTCCCCGTCTTAGAAAAGTGTACCCTGAACAAAAAAGGCTTGCAAAGCATATTTTACGTCTGGTTAGATTGATGCAGTTTTAGGAAACTATGCAAGCAGATTAGATATGACTGAATCTGTATCCCTAAATTGTGCTTTGAAATGTGTAACTAGTTTGCTGCTCTGATTGTGTTATGGCCATTTTCTATGATTATTGCTGCTCTGCTGTATAGAAAATAAATGTTCTTAACAGTGCTGCATTCTACTGACTGAAGGACCCTCTACTTAGCACATATACTAACTTAGATATCTATCATCAGGTTCTATCCCCCTCTCTCTGCTAGATCCCTGAAAGGCTTGAAAGCTAGAAGGACACCTCCTCTGCTGAAACTTAACTGGAAACTTTCCTGCACTGTCCCTCAACTCTGAAAAGATCTGCCAAGATTAATATTACCTTATCCTGTCTGTATGTACTATATTGTTTAGCCATACCGTGTCTACAGCACTGCCAGTAGTCCCTCAAAGCCCCACAATCAACCCTAAAATACTAAACTGGGTTACTCCTATATCTATCTCTAAGGATTTCCTAATGAACATATCTAAGTTTCTAAGCAGCCCTAAAACTACAAGAATAGCAGAAAGTTGACAGAAGAAAGCTTAATGTGTGAAACGGCTGCAAAACCTGATTACTAATAGTATACAACGTAAAAATTGTATACTGAAGGCAAAAACTAGGGTAAGAAAGTATTTAAAAAAAAGCCTCATTGTACTTACATGCTTCTGCAACCCTCCCTGCTCCTGAATTCCACCCGCCTCTACTAGTCCTAAATTTATGGCTCTAAAACCACTCCCCCTCTTTTTAGAACCAATCAACAACTCTCCAAGCATTATCAGGCCCCTCCCTACCTATCCTAATTATCCCTCTACTCATGTTGGTTAAAAATCAAAGCTAATATCTAGACAATATCTTTGTTATTGGCCGTGAAACCTTTCAAATTAATGCTATTATACTGCCTACTACCCATGATGATAATTCCATATCTTCTCACCACCTAAGAAAATCTGTCCTACCTAGGCTACCACTACCCAAGAAGCCAAACCACCACTCCAATAATACAAATTAAATTAGACCACTTAATAACCCCCTTATGACCAACTCCTTTGATACAAAATACAACCAGCCCATTAGATCCAGATATATCAACCCCAAAACCAAGAATTGCCCAAGACTAATATTTAAATTCCTGAAGCTCACAATTAAGACTACATGGCAACCTCACAAGGGATGGGGACATTCATCCAAACCCTGGCGCAACCTCACTAGTCGATCATAGCCACAGTTCTACTATTCCCACTAACTTACAAACTTTAAATAGACCTTTGAACTCACTCCTGGTCAGTCACCTAAATATTAGAAGCTTAAATAATAAGGTCCACCACCTGCATGCACTCTTAGATGCACTGTCCCTAGATATACTTTGTTTTACTGAAACCTGGCTAAAACCATCAATGGCAGATAAGGTTTTACCACCAGATTATAACATAGTAAGGTTAGACTGTACCACTAGGAAGGGAGGAGGGGTAGATGTGCTATACAAAACTACTCTAGATGTGATCTCTGATTTCATACAACCACCCCGTCTTGATAATGCTGAAATTCTCATTACCAAGCTTCAAATTAATAAAAACAAAAGTATTAACATACCCTGTGTCTACATTCCCCCAGGTAATAATGCAAACACCCTAGAAGATATCCTCTTTTGGCTGTCTAGTAACTACCCTCAAGAAACCATTGCTGTAGGAGTCTTCAACATCGACTGGAATATTTGTTCCTCAGAATCTCCGACCATCCATGTAAATCTATACAGATTTACTCAGATCATATCCTCCCGTACTAGGATCAGTAAACCTAACAACAAAGATAGTATCCTAGATTGGATACTCTTTAATAGCCATCCCCACATGTATAGGGCCGGTACCCGACATGAAGACATAAGTGAACATTTTCTTACCTATATAATTAGGCATAAGACTGACATCCCCAACCAACCTACTTACAAAACAATTAGAAACAACAAACACTTTAACCCTGCCAATTTCCAAAATGAACTCAAAGCATGTAATTGGGCAGTCCTACAACATCTACCACTTCTTCAACACCAAATTCCTAGCCATCCTTGATACCCATGCACCTGCATGTTCTGTAAGAACTAAAGCAAAAGTTGCTCCATGGCTTTCAAAAGAAACCAGACAAATGATCTTACTTAGAAACAAAGCTTGGACCACTTGGTGTACCACCACAAAATCCCCCTTAGATCAACTTAGATTTAGATAATTGAGGAACAACACTAAAAAAATCTACCACCCTAGATAAAAGAAAACTTTTACTGCCATTTACAACAGAAGCATCAAAACAATCCACAAAAGTTTTGGGCAGGCATAAATAAACTTATTCACCCAGGGCAATGCAAAACTCCTAACCCCTCGGCTACCATCCAAAAACCTTTGGAAGATATTGCCATTTCCTTTAATAGTTTATTCACAGAAGCTATCAAGTCACTAGCTAACCAACTATCTCCCAGTTGCCCAAGTCCTAATGCCGCCGCACCTAGTTCTCAACTCCCCTTTAACTTTCAACCAGTTTCCACATCACTTATCGGTGCCCTAATCAAGAAACTAAAACATACCACCTTTGCAGCAGATCTGCTCCCAGCTGAGTATCTACAAAAAGCTGAGGATGCCATAGCATACCCACTCTCAATCCTGATCAATAGAACTATATATATATATATCAGAAGCCACTATCCCCTCCATCTGGAAGACATCCCATGTTATTCCACTCCACAATGGGGGCAGTTCACTGAACTGTCAAATTAGAGAGCTATAGCTATTTTGTCACCCCTGGCTAAAATTATGGAGAACTGCATCCATAAACAACTCCTGAGCCATCTCATTCAGCACAATCTCCTGGCTAACTCACAGTATTGTTTCAGACCGTTCCATAGTACAACCACGGCCCTCCTCTCCTTCTCCAATGCTATTAATCAAAACTGAAATAACAGTCACCTTTCTTCTGCCCTCTTTCTTGATTTCTCCAAAGCCTTCGACATGGTCAACCACCAACTACTCATACACACACTTAAAACTATTCCCCTAGATGTCCAGGCTATCCAATGGTTCAAATCTTGTCTGAGAGATAGACAACAGGCTGTACTATGGCAGAACAAACTATCTTCCCTTCTTCCTATCACCCTTGGGGTCCCTCAGGGCTCTATATTAGGACCCCTATTATTTTCTGTCTTTATTAATAACCTGTACACAGTCATCTCAACAGCCACCTGCATTCAATATGCAGATGACTCCACTTTGATTTGCTCTGCCATCTCCCCTTTAAGTCTGCAGACTCTATTCCAAAATGTTTTTAATATTGTCAAAAATTGGCTCTGTAATCTAAAACTCCTATTAAATACTAACAAAATGAAGCTACTGCTTTTGTCCCCCACTCGTAAAGCCTCCTCTAAACTTTACTATAAAATCTAACAATGGCACTGTCATTGTCCCAGATCTCTGTACCAACCTCTTAGGTGTAACAGTTGATAATTTCAAGTTTGATATGCATATTAATCAAACTATTAAAAAAGTTAATAAAAAATTGGCTCAATATACAAGATCAAACCTCTCCTCACTCCACTAGCTAGGACGGTAATTGCCCATATACATCTACTTTCCACCCTCCTTTATGTATCCCCTCTCTTCACGAACTTCAGTAAGTCTGATCTTAAACTCTCCAGCTGCTTTAATCATATTGCTAGATTTGCCACTGGAGCAGCATACAGAACACACCGCTTTCTGAACCTAAAGAATCTAGGGTGGCTAGAATTGCCTATCCAACTTCTGTACAATCAGCTAATAGTAGCACATAAAATTCTTTACCAACTTGAAAACACACCCATACTTACAAAAATTATCACCCCTTACAGCAACCTCAAGACACTTTGCTTATCCAACAAATTAGTAGTCCAAACCCTCAAAAGCAACAACTCATCTGGAGACTCTCTATATGCCAACTCTGTTGGCAAAATATGGAACTCATGTCCTGCTGAGCTTACTTCGGAATCCATTCTAACCCAATTAAAAAAAAATCTAAAACAGTACTTTAAAAGGCAATGGCTATGTCCTTGCTCTAATCTTGACTAACTCTGGCAATATAAACATGTGCTAAAGAGGTCTTTTGGCCACCTCTACATTGCTTCCTAATTATTACTCTGTAACAAATCAGAGGGTCTATATTATGTTATCAAATAGTTACAGCATCGAACATTATATGGTTGAGACCATATGTTTGAAGTTGTAAATATTCGAAAATTAAAGCAGAAATCTCCATAGAGAAGATTTTCATTTACTGCACTGTAGTGCGATCTCAGAGTTGGTATATATAAAGAGCGGGGGTGCAGGGGGAGCATGCCCCCCTGCTTAAAATGTTCAGGTAAGCTTTTCCTTTTTTTAATTTTTTTTGTTTTATTGTCGAATATTTACAACTTCGAACATATAGTATCGACCATATAATGTTCAATGTAAGTATTCAATAACATAATATAGACCCCAAATCAGATTTATATATGACAGAATGAATGACTTTTATCCTATATATTGTATCTGTAACAGTGCTTTAACTTGTTTAATGTAACCGTTTTTCCGTATGTATGTATGGAGCTTTTCTCCCCGGGTCGCCGCTGAAAATGGACAAGTATCCAGTCGGACTATCCCGGTCAACAAATATAAAATAAAATAAATAAATAAAAATAAATAAAGTCAAACAACATTGTAGCAAACCCAAACACATTCTGAAAACAAATCAAACCCACGTGAAAGGGGAAAACTTCATTATGCTATTTCACTCAGGCATATACACAGGTTCATAGGTAGGTAGTAGGCTATTAGCCCTAGGGCCTATATAAGCCTAGCCAAAAAGGTACCCTGGCTTTTGCCACCCAAGAAAATAATTTTCCTGTGGCCTGTAAATTAAATAGCCTCTGCGAGGCTTGAACCCAAGACCCTGCACACCATAGCCAAAGTGATTTACCACTAAGCCATGTCAGATACTGTTACTGTTAACATGCCAGATACAGATACTGACAGATATTGTTCTGTAGATTTCAGATTCAGTGGCACAATTTACTTCAGCTTCTACCACTTTAGTCCGATTTTACAATATTTCACGTATACCAAAGACAATGTAAGCAGCAGCCCTCTTTGGTATTATGCCACACTTTGATTTCTGGAAACCAGGCTCTGATGGTCTTTATCCAAAACTCATATAGTTATGGGATATCTTTTTATTTATTCACTTGGATCACGTTAAAGGAAAATGCCACCGTAGAAAGATATATATTGTTAGAATAGGGTCCCCCATTTTAAAGTAGTTATTAGACATTAGACAGGCTAAAGGGTAAAATAAATTGTTTCATTTGTGCATAAGAAACAGTTTATTAGAAAAGAAAGATAGGCATAAAGTGTGCAGACAGAATGTTCTTTTCTCAAGGGAAAGATACAACCTTGCTAGCTACAGAATGTTCCTTAGCACATAAGAGACAAAGCCTGAGACCAAGGTTAGAAAAAGTAAATAAGGGCCACGGTGGTGCAGCGGTTAGCTTTGTCGGCTCACAGCAAGAGGTCCTGCCATTCGATTCTCAGCTGGAACGCCTTCTATGTGGAGTCTGTATGTCCTCCCTGTGGTTGAGTGACGTTTAAAGACATGCAGGTAGGTGTGTGTGTGAATGGGTGTGCCTTCTTTGAAGGTTGGGCATTGGGCTGGCTACTCGGCACAGTAAAAATCCACTGCCAAATATTAGCTGACTGGAGTTCCGCTGTGGCGACCCATAACCGGGAAAAGCCAAAAGACTGGACTGAAGCAATATAATATCTTGTGTTGAACATAGCAGCTCAGTTTAGGTTTGTAAGTTCTTTCAACCTGTTACCTCTGACAAGATGACAGACACTCGAGCCAGAGGACAGAAGGCAGGTCATATAAAGTCTATTTTAGTTTACATTGTGCCGGACAATCAAAATACGATGTGCAGTAACTTTGAACACAAATTGTTTATCAGTACTGTTAATGAAGACAGTATTCGGATGTTGTAAACATTTAATAAAGCCTTATTAAATGAACTACAGTGTTTGGAAAATTTGTTCCGAAAAGTGCATAAGACTTGGCCATAAAGGGGACACTGGCACCTGTTCAGCACGATCTTTGGTAATTAACAGATAAAGACTTTCATTTCTCATTCTCACTACATACAGTGTTTCCAGCTAATTATGATACAGTACAGTATTATCAATTTTTACATATATATTTTTTTTCCACTCTTTTTTTCTGAGCCATTTTAACACATCAGTATCACGCTGCCTGCATCTCATAGAATTTTAATATGTTTTCTGCAAAATGGCTGCCATTGACAATTGACATATAGGTTCATAGGTTTATACTAGGCTATCTGCCCTAAGGCATTTATAAGCCTAGCCCAAATTTTTGTGGCTTTTATGTGAAAAAATACTGTGCCCATTAGTTTGTTGTGCCTCTGTCCAGCAGTGACACAGAGATGATTTAAACCTATGATCTCCCATCCACAGGTCTAGATTTCTCTTGAACAGAGTCAGCGAGGTGCTCTGCCTCACATGGACCGGGATTTTATTCCACAGCATAGGGAGTCTTTGAGTGATAAATCTATCCCTCCAGCACGTCCTATTTATATCCGTGCTAAGGTTTAAGTCGCTTGCTCTAGTGGTTTTGGTGCATTTGGATTTTTTGAGGTGGAGCATGTCCATTAATTCCGGGTTGGACATGGCCTAGTATGTCAGTCACATGTGTCCTCTGAGCAGAATAGAGCTGGAGTTTCTTCAATCTGGCAGCATATGACAGATTTTGGAGTCCCTTTATCCTTTTGGTGAGGAACTTTTGGGGTCTCTCCAATTGCTGCAGATGTCGGGTGAAATACATCCCGAATGGGGCATTGTACTCGATCATTGGTCTGATAAGTGAAGAGTACAGGAGAACAATGACCTCACTAGATCTGGATGTGAATCCCTTCATGATCAGGTGGGCAATGTAGAAGGTCTTTCTAACCACTTTAGCAACGTGAGTGTCAAAAGAAAGGCCACTGTCAACCTGGGTCCCCAGGTCCCTGATAACCTCTTCTGTGCTTAGTGGATTGCCACCTATATGGTAGCTTGGGGTTACCTTGTTTTGGTATGACTATACATTTTTGGCGTTTAACTTCAGGCCATGGCTCTGGCACCAGCTATCTGTTTCCGTGAGTCCCTTCTGAAGGATATCCGTGTCCGATGCACTTTCTACTATGGAGTTTGCAGTCGTCTGCAAACTTTGTCAGCCAAAGTCCTCCCATGTTGGCCTGTACTTCTGAGCAGTAGATGCCAAACAATAGGGGCCAAGGACCGAGCCCTGTGGGACACCACTTGTGACAGTCTGACATAGCGCCAGCAACTCTAACCCTGTGGGTTCTGTCCTTAAGCCAGTTTGCAACCCATCTTGTGACATATGGGTTTACATTTAAGCTGGTAAGTTTTTCTACAATACCGCAAGGTCAAGGTAGGCTGTATGGACTGCCTTTCCCTCATCAATGGCCTTGGTGACTGTTTCAAGAAGTCGACCAGGTTCAAAAGGCATGATCTTCCCTTGACAAAGCCAAACTGGGTCGGGTCCAATGTCTGCAAGTCCCCTATATCTTTGTTTATGAGCTCCATTATGATCCTCTCCATAGCTTTGCAGACTAGACTTGTTAGGGCGGTATTACAAGTAGGGTCCGGGAGGCGCCTTTGTGGAGTGGGACCACAGTTGCCGACGCCACTCCTTGGGCACGTATCCTGTGGTAAGGCTGAGATTAAACAGCTGCCTTATGTGCGGGTTTAATTCCTCATTTAGCACACCATCCGGTCCCATTGATGCTGTGTTTTTAGCTTTAGAGAGACAGCTTTCACCTGCGCATTTGAGATGTCCGGGAGGCTACACTCGGCTGGGATAGTTATCTCTCCTTTAGGGGGAGGGGTGAAGTTTGCACTGAACCTGTCTGCCAGTATGTTGGCAATGTCTGTGGGTTCAGTGATTTTTGTATCATTTTGGACTAATTCTGAGCATATCTGGGAGTTTCCACCCAGGTTCCTAACATAGCTGAAAAAGGCCTTATGATTGTCCTTTGAATCCATGGCAATTTTTCTCTCAAAATTGGCCTTAGTTGATTTTATGAGTGCTCGTATTTTTTACTAATAATGATCAGGGTGACTTTTATGGATTTTGTTCTATCATGTAATAGCTTTCTCCTCTTATTGTAAAGTTTGTTAATGGCTGGGGTCCACCAGACTGGACATTTGCCCTTTGTGGAAAGAGTCTTGGTTTTATTTGGGATTGCCTGATCCATGCAGTCCTGGAGGTGTTCATAGAAGGCATTTGTAAGGGCTTCGGTTGTGGTTTCCACTGGCTCAGGGGCCTTGAAGGATACCACACCAGTCTTGAGTAGTGTGAAGTTTGCTTTAGAGAAGTTCTTCACTATGGTCTTTTTTTGTTTGGGGTGGGGGCGGGATGTGGATTTCCAGTGAGATTAGTTTATGATCAGATCTCACCAATGAGGGATATACTTCCGGTGTGGAGCATTTTGTCCCCATGTTTGTGACAATGAGATCTAGTATATTTTCTCCTCTCTTGGGAACAGTGACTAGCTGTTCCATGGCATTTGAATTTATGAACTCCAGGAACCATTGGGCTAGAAAGTTAGGGCTTGAGTAATGCTCCCAGTCTATATTTAGTTGAAGTCACCCAATATGATGGTGTTTGGAGATACATTTATACCCTCCAGTGTCTTCAGGAAGGCTGTGTGGGGTTCCTGAGTTTGAGAGGGTGGCCTGTAGCATGCTACAATTTGTAGAGCAGTTTTGCCTATGGTTAGTTGCACCTGGATGGACCAACCTGGAGGTGTGGGTATCCTTTATGAATATGGATACACCCTCCTTTTGTGGTGTGGTCCGCATGATATGAGGTAAAACCTAATAGTGCCGGGTGCTCTCAGGAGCCTTGAACCAGGTTTCAGTTACAGCACAGACATCTATGTTCTCCATACTGAGAAGGGCCTTGCATTTTGAGATTTAGACTTCTGGCATTGAGCAGCATTACCCTCAGTTTCTTCCCATTTTTGTTTTCTAGGGTGGTAGGTTTAGAATTTGAGCCTTGCCTAAAAAGGCACTATGGGGGTGGCAAGAGCCTTAGCCAATATCCGAATCCCAGGGGTGACAGGTGCAAGCATGTCATCCCAGGCAGACAGACACTGGATCCTTTGAATGACACCAGACATTAAGCCAATTGTTAAAGCTGATCATCTTGTCTCTATATTGTGGCATCATTCTTGGTGAAGGAAGGATACTGCTCAGGGTTAGGGTCATACCTGCCTGGGCTACATAATCAGAGAGCTCCTCTATGTCTCTTTTCATGTAGTCCAGGCAGCATGGACAATGACTGTGTCATATTTGTACTTGCCATGGAGTGACCAGTGCTTGTGTTATGTGGCGGATTCTGGCAGCTTACTGTGACCCTCTCCTTGTTCAGCCTGGTGGCAGTGTGTCTGACTATGGAGTCACCTATGACAAGTATGTTTGGTGTTGTGCACACTGCTTTTGTGGTTTATGTGTTGCTTGTGGGGTGTCTTGAGGTAGCAGTTGTTTGGGTGTCTGCTTTGGAGGCCTCTGCTGTTTAGGTAAATTTTACTCAGAGCCGTATGTCTTTGTGTGTTTATGTGTTTGATTCAGTGGAGTGGTAGCATTATGTGAGGCTGGTTTTGCGGTGTGTGTAGTTGCCTTCTCCTCCTGTCTGATCTTGCCAGTCCTGAGTTGAGAGAGCTCAGCCTCCAGTTTGGCTAAATAGCTGCATCTCAGTATTTGTGTTATGTGGGAGGAGGAGAGGGTTGTCTGTGTACATGAGGCAGTTATAACATTGCCTCAAGATTCCCAGATTCACCAGCTGGACCGGAGAGGAGATTGACAACTGACCTTTGGACATGCTAGAATAATATTGGGAAATCCTTAATTGAAAACAAGGGCCAGTGGGGAGTGAGGGTGTAGTGCTTTTAATTTTTAGTGCTGACTTATATAATTGCTTTAGTGAGCAAGTGCCAGGTAACTTGAGTGCAATGTGTTACAAGTAACTAAATGCAAAAACGACAAACAGTAACTTTCTTTCAAGTGAAACAAGGAAATAAGTACAGTAAGCAATGCAGATATCACTAGTGATCCACAGAACTGCTGAGAAGTTGCGTATTAGGTGGAATTAAAATAACAAGCAAGCAAACAAAAGTATATAAACAAAGCTAGATTCAGCAGGCCTGGATCTAGTCTATGCTAGAGCAAACAAGGTGTACCAATTTCAGTAAGATACAGTTCAAATATTCAGGCACTATAAACCTTTAACCAGAAATTCCCAGCTCAGAAGGGCAGAGTCTAGCCTCTTCTCCCACAAGAGTGCAGACCACGAACCTTCTTAATGTAAAATAACTGGCCTGAAGCCCAAGTGCCTAAACCAGAACTAATACACTTGGACACTGGGCTCTCAATCAGCAGTTCCCAACTTAGAAGGATGAAAGCTACCTGTCCTGCCACCACAGTGCTTGCCACAAATCTTCCTAATGTAAAACAACTGGTCTGAAGCCCAAGTGCTTAATCCAAAAGACTTGAATGATAGCTACACTTTAATCAAGTTACAACCAAGCAGTAATAAATACCATTGAATACTTTAGAGAATGTCTGGATTAGTGCTCAAGTTACACAAACAAAGCTAGATCCAGCAGGCCCGAATCCAGTCTATGCCACAGCAAACAAGGCACCAACTTCAGTAAGAAACAGTTCAGATAT
Organism: Protopterus annectens; assembly: GCF_019279795.1. NCBI lineage: Eukaryota > Metazoa > Chordata > Ceratodontiformes > Protopteridae > Protopterus > Protopterus annectens. Next base: position 50,616,951 of record NC_056741.1, read on the forward strand.
GCATGCACTATAAGCCTTTAACCAGAAATTCCCAGCTCAGAAGGGCAGAGTCCAGCCTCTCCTCCCACAAGAGTGCAGACCATGAACCCTCTTAATGTAAAATAACTGGCTTGAAAGCCCAAGTGCTTAAACCAGAATTAATACACTTTTAGAGTAACAGACACTGAGCCCTCAATCAGCAGTTCTCAACCTAGAAGGATGTAAGCTACCTGTTCTGCCACAACAGTGCAGACCACAAACCCTCGTGTTTAAACCAAAAGGCTTAGAATGAGTTACACCAAGCAGTAATAAATACAATAGAGTATTTTTAAGATGATGCAAAAGTAAAATGAAGTAGGTAGAAACACAAGTACAGTAAAAGCAGATGAAATTTTTTTTTTTTTTCAACGTGATGTTATTTTTGTTCAACCCTTTCTGATTCCCATAATCCATTTCAAGTTTGCTTTATATGAGTCATGCTAGAGATAAGGAAGTAGTGGTGTATTCCCACGTCATTGACATATAATGGGGATTAGTCATTTTGTATACCTTCTATAACCGGACTGCTTCTTTTATTTCTTAAATGACCCTTATTTGTGTGTGTCTTGGGGCTTGTTTTACAGTAGACTAAGGAGCTATATAGCTGCACCCAAAAAATTCAAAATATCTTTTTATTGTCCAAGATAAATTGACCGTCCCCTCCTCTCACACTTTTCCCTCTGGTGTGAAAACTGTCATTGCTCTGAGGGATCCGTGTAGTTTCATGTATAAGTGACAGATGCTACTGGAAAGGGATGGGCTTGAGAATATAGTGGATATAAAAAGTGTACACACACCTGTTAAAATGGCAGGTTTATGCGATATAAAAAAATGAGACCACAATAAATCATTTCAAAACTTTTCCCACCTTTAATGTGACCTATAGCCTGTACAATTCAATTGGAAAACAAACAAATCTGTTAGGAGGAAAAAATATAAAAAATAAAAAATGTACAATATGCTGGTTGCATAAGTGTGCACACCCTTAAACTAATACTTTGTTGAAGCATCTTTGGATTTAATTACAGCATTCAGTCTTCTTGGGTAGGAGTCTATCAGCATGGCACATCTTGACTTGGCAATATTTGCCCACTCTTACTTACAGAAGCGCTCTAAATCTGTCAGATTGTGAGGGTGTCTCTTGTGCACAGCCTTCTTCAGGTCACCCCACAGATTTTCTATTGGATTTAGGCCTGGGGTCTGGCTGGGACATCCCAAAACTTTAATTTTCTTCTGATGAAGCCATTCTTTTGTTGATTTGGATGTATGCTTGGGGTCATTGTCTTGCTGAAAGTTGAAATTCCTCTTCATCTTTCTAGCAGACACCTGAAGGTTTTAGGCCAAAAGTGACTGGTATTTGGAACTGTTCATAATTCTCTCCACCTTGACTACAGCCCGAGTTCCAGCTGAAGGAAAGCAACCCCAAAGCATGATACTGCCACCACCAATTCTTTACCGTGGGGATGGTGTTCTTTTGGTGATGGGAAGTGTTTTTGCGCCAAACGTACCTTTCCAAATTGTGGCCAAAAAGTTCAACCTTGGTCTCATCAGACCATAACACATTTTCCCTTGTGCCTCTGGGAAACTTGATGTATTGTTTTGCAAATTTTAGCTGGGCCTGGTTGTTTTTCTGTGTAAGAAAAGGCTTCCGTCTTGCAACCCTACCCCATAGTCCAGACATACGGAGAGTAAGAGATTGTTTTCACATGTAGTACACAACCAGTATGCCAGAAATTCCTGCAGCTCCTTCAGTGTTGCTGTAGGTCTCTTGGCAGCCTCCCTGACCAGTTTTCATCTTGTCTTTTCATCAATTTTGGAGGGAAGTCCAATTCTTTCCAACTTCACCGTCGTCCCATATTTTCTCCACTTTTTGATGACTGTCTTCACTGTGTTCCATGCTATATCTAATACTGTGGAATTTTGTTTGCACCCTTCTTCTTACTGATACCTTTCAACAATGAGATCCCTTTGATACTTTGTAAGCTGTCTGTGAACCATGGCTTTTGCCGTAGCAGGCAACTGAGTAAATGTCAGGAAAATCCTGTTAGAACAGCTGAACTTTATTTGGGGTTAATCAGAGTCTCTTTAATTGATGGCAGGTGTTTACCCAAGAAGACTGAATGTTGTAATTAAATCAAAAGGTGCATAACAAAGTATTAGTTTAAAATGTGTGCACACTTATGCAACCAGCGTATTGTAAGTTTTTTAATATTTTTTCCCCTAACAGATTTGTTTGTTTTTTAATTGAATTGTACAGGTTATAGGTCGCATTAAAGGTGGTAAAAGTTTTGAATTGATTTATTGTGGTCTCATTTTTTTATATCACAAAAACCTGGCATTTTAACAGGGATGTGTAAACTTTTGTATCTACTATACTTTTGAAGAAATACTGTGACTCTTCTCTGGTCGCTCAGTGATGACATCCTCACTAACATGGATAAAGGTAACCGCACTGGGGCAGTATTCATTTTTTTAAACATGTTTATTGAATTATCACTTGTGACACAGACAAACTTACATTTATATAAAGGTAATCAAACCATATTAACAAGTTCACATTCCCAAGCATTATACATCACATACATTGTTATATATCCTATAATCTAGGCAACACTACATAAACTATTCAATTCATGCCTTCTCATTACGCCTCCAAAACATTTTTGTGCTTGTTTTTTTTCCCACAATTTCCATTTGTTTTTTTTTATTGAGGCAGTATTCATTGACCTTACCCAGGCCTTTTGACCTGGTTGACCACTCCATTCTGTTGTCCCACTTAAAAGAAAATGGTGTAAAGTTCTGAATCTACCCAATGGTGAAATATTTTCTGACCAAACTAGAAATGTGTTAAACTTAAACCTTGCACTAACGCCCCTGACAACCTTCCTCCAGAATTCCTACAATTAACAGCGAACTCCATTGTCTGCCCCATCAGTATACTCCTTAACAGATCCGTTCAGGAGTCCTACATACTCACTATTTGGGAAAAAAGCTTATATTCTCCCTCTTTATAAAGGCGGAAATAATACTGACATCTCTTAACTTTTGACCCATTGCCATCCTCTCACCAGTCCCTAAGATCCTGGAAACATGTATTTACAACCAACGTCTTAACTACCTGTTTCACAAAAAAACTCCTTTCTCCCACTCTGCATTGTTTCAGACCAAACCATAGAGCAACCACAGCTCTTATCTCCTTCTTGAACACAGTTAACTGGGCCCAGGATGCTGGTAAAACTGTCGCATCACTCTTCCTTGATCTCTCAAAGGCCTTTGATATGGTCTCCCACCCCCTTCTTCTCACTACACTCTCCAACTTAGGCATCTCTTCCCCTACCCTAAACTGGTTCTCTAACTACCTCAGACAGACAACAGTCAACCAAGTGGCAACAGTCTTTCTCCTCCCTTCCTTAAAACAACCACAGGTGTTCCCCAAGGCTCCATACTAGGGCCCCTTCTGTTCAGAATCTTTATCAATAATTTTCACTCTACTCTTAGTCAAGGTACAGTCATCCAATACACAGATGACTTTACCATCTACTGTACAACCAGTTCTCCACCAGAACTACATACACTCATCCAAAATGCCCTTATCTCTACAGAACCCTGGATAACCAATAATCATCTTGCCCTAAACCCCCAAAAAAATAAACTCATGTTATTTACACCTAAAAAAAACCCACCTCCCTAAACAAGGACCATTTCTCTATTCGCTCTAAAGACTACGTCATCATCGAGGTTGTCCCAAAGACAAAACTACTTGGTGTCATCATAGATGAAAACCTTACATTCAACCTCTGCAGTCACAACAATATCGCAAAAACACATCAAAAACTGGGAATACTTTCCAGCCCTTAATCATTCCGCTAAATTATCCCTAGCCTCTTCTTTTCTGGTACCATCTCTTCTTTAAGGTGCTCTCCTCTTCACCAATATCCAGTCCTCTCTCAAATCTTAACTTGACTCATGCTATAATAAAATTGCAGCATTTGTAACCAATGCTCAATAGTAATCATATTGGAATAGCTGTGTAGGTGGCCCAGCCACATGCAGACCCAGTTTTGTCTGGAGTACCCAAAGCTCAGTATTGGGGTCTTTGCTATTCCCCATGCTCACCAACAATGTGTCGTGTAGCTATTATAGTGTCAGCAGTAATTTGTTTGTTTGGCCTTCCAGCCCATATACTGCTGGTTTACAGGCCTTGCAATAACTGGATAAATGCTTTTAGTGACTTTCTTTGTTTTTTTTATCAGTTTCAAGTTATTTTTAGCACTTTTTATCCGATTTGAAGTTCTTTTTCTTGTTAATGGGCTAAGTAATTGTGTCAGTTTAAGCTACTTGTTTTTAATCAAATGTTGTTTATCATGTCCTTGTTCAGACTCTAAACAGTTGGGTTAGGTGTTTTAAGCTCTTTTAAGATCCTTTTTTGACAAATTCCAGTTAACATTTTACTGTTTAAATGGTCTAGCTTTTAGAATTAAATCCCGTTTTTTTCCTTTGATGAAAGAAGAGAGAGCCAAGCTAGTTCAAGAATTTGTGAGCACATGGAGAACATTTATAAGTGTAATTGCTACTGGCTCTTGAGTTTTGAGAAATGTTTTTGAATCTGTGGCACTTGTTTTAAAACCATCTGCTTCTGGTTTCCAGGCCCTGCAACAACTGGTTAAGTGCCTGTAGTGATTTTCTTTGTTTTTTATCAGTTTCAAGTTATTTTAGCAGTTCTTTTCGTATCTGAGTTCTTCATTTTTTGTTAATGGGTTATTTTGTCGGTTTAAGCTACTTGCTTTTTATCAGCTTAAGTTATTTTATTTATCATTGGCTTCATTCACACCCTGCAGCAACTCCATTTAATAGCTGCACTCTGTCTCTGCTTTTAAGTGAGCTAGCCGTTAAAATTAAATCTTTTTACCCCCAGTGGTGAGAAAAAAGTAGAGAGCCAAAGTAGTTTTTGATTCCTTGATAGCAATTTATAAGTGTAATTGCTATTGACTGTTGAGTTCTGAGTGCTTTTTTGACTCCTTGGAATTGTTTTAAATTTGTATTCCTGCGCAGGCTTGCAATATGCACTAAACAGATGAAGGTGGTTAGATCTGACTGTTCACTTAGTATCTGTACTATTCACCCCCAAATTTTTGAGTATGTCCTCCACAACCACGAATGAGTTTCCCCAAGCTGTGGTATGTGTTGAAATTTGATGCCTCGAGTTACTGCTTCACTACTATTTGAGACTAATCACTCACTTCATTTGTACAACTGTGTTACACTGCTCGATCTGCCAATAAGCACGGGCTGTTAGCTTGGAGCACTGCTGGAACTCCGGAAGATGCTTTCATTAGGGTGATCTGCAGTAGTCTCAAGCTTTCGAGCACCCTAATAGCACTCTTTCTTCACTTACTAAATGGAAATAAATATTCCAGTGAGCTTCCACTGCAAAGCCGTCTACTCATTTAAATAGTTTATCTTGTGCATTATTCAGCAAACTAGAATTAACTTACTTAGGCCCTACAAATCCCTTAGCCTGTGCATTATTCACCAGGCTAGAATTACCCTACTTAGGCCCTACAAATAGCTTGGCCTGTGCATTATTCACCAGGCTAGAATTAACCTACTTAGGCCCTACAAATACCTTAGCCTGTGCATTATTCAGCAAACTAGAATTAACCTACTTAGGCCCTACAAATACCTTAGCCTGTGTATTATTCAGCAAACTAGAATTAGCCTACTTAGGCCCTACAAATACCTTAGCCTGTGGATTATTCACCAGGCTAGAATTAACTACTTAGGCCCTACAAATACCTTAGCCTGTGCATTATTCACTAGGCTAGAATTAACCCACTTAGGCCCTACAAATACCTTAGCCTGTGCATTATTCACCAGGCTAAAATTAACCTACTTAGGCCCTACAAATACCTTAGCTTCTGCATTATTCAGCAGACTAGAATTAACCTACTTAGGCCCTACAGATACCTTAGTCTGTGCATTGATCAGCAGACTAAAATTAACCTACTTAGGCTCTACAAATACCTTAGCCTGTGCATTAATCAGCATACTAGAATGAACCTACTTACGCCCTACAAATACCTTAGCCTGTGCATTATTCACCAGGCTAAAATTAACCTACTTAGGCCCTACAAATACCTTAGCTTCTGCATTATTCAGCAGACTAGAATTAACCTACTTAGGCCCTACAGATACCTTAGTCTGTGCATTGATCAGCAGACTAAAATTAACCTACTTAGGCTCTACAAATACCTTAGCCTGTGCATTATTCACCAGGCTAGAATTAAATAGCTTAGGGTCTACAAACACCTTAGCTTGTGCACTTCTCCAGAAATTAATACAATTAATCTACTTCATCACATCTATTTCACCTGTACACTTTTTCCGTCTAATACTTGAAACACTGGACATTATGGAAGGTTGACCTCCTTTGTTCCCTTCTGTTGCCAACCTGTTAGCACTTGGTGTCCCCAAACTCTTACTTACACAAAACCATGCACAGTGAGTATCATACACTCATACCCTCACCTTTACCACAGTCTCAGCACAAATCACATTAAAATGGCATATGCTGAGGTGGTCAAACGTTCTCTACCAAACCCTCCTAGAACAAGTAAAAGCAGGTCTCAGAAGAAGTTCTGCAATTCATCTGTGCTCTTCACACCTACACCATTATGTCACCAAGAGTCAGAGTATCACTTTTGATCTTGTACTCCTCAACACTCTGCAAACAAAAATGCCTCGGTGATTGATGACGTAGTTGTCGGGCATGCAGATTCTGTACTCATTTATCTGGACAAGAATAAGATTATAAGCAGTTGTCTTTCTAATGCCGGGGTCTCTGACATTACAATGACTTTAAAGACCCTTTCCTAGGGCAAATATGACTATTACGTGGTGGTGGTCCATGATGGAATAAATGCCCTAGGATGCAAAACCCTGACAGACAGGCAGAGAGAGAGATAACGTTCGAACTTTCCTGGCATATGATAAATGCTGCTCCTGAGTGGAATTCTTCCTTCACCAAGAATGGTATTTAGGTATAAAGAAAAGATAATTGGCTTCAGCGACTGGCTGAATAGTTGGTGTCATTCTTGAAGGATCCAGTTTATGTCAGCATTGGAATGAGATGACTGATAGTCAAATTTGTTTCACAAGGAATGGCTTCCATCTGTTACTCAAAGGCTTCCCCATACCGGCTAAAGCCTTTGCAGCCCCTACAATGCCCCCTTTAGACAGACTCCAGGTGACAGACATTTTAGTATTGCAGATTTATCAAAACTCAATTTGGACCACGACAGTGTGGCTCTTCTGAACCCTAGAGGTCGCAGTAACAAATTGCCTGAACTTTATAGGGGGGAAACAAATGGCTGTAACTAAGGAAACTATTATTTTCAGCTGGGACATGCAATCTGAATTACTTAGACATAGTAATGCCTTTTTATTTTATATCAGCTAATGTAAGCATAGTTAAGATGAAAAAAAGTTTCTATGAGGCCAATACTTCCAACCAAGGATTATTCTTTAAATGATTAGGAAAATTATTTTTTGTTGTTGTTGTTTCTTTTGTGGCAGTGCAAGACCTCCTAAGTTTAATTCTATTGGCTATCTAAAAACCAATACTAGAAAATGGAAATCAAAATCTAAACCAAGTGGATTTGAAGCATATAATTTTATGAAAGAAAATGGAAATGGGATGGGAAGAAAAGGAGAACATTATGTAAAAATTAATTGAATCTGCGGGAACAATACATGCAAAACAATGTAATTGAATCTGCGGGAACAATACATGCAGAACAATGTAATTGAATCTGCGGGAACAATACATGCAAAACAATGTAATTGAATCTGCGGGAACAATACATGCAAAACAATGTAATTGAATCTGCGGGAACAATACATGCAAAACAATGTAATTGAATCTGTGGGAGCAATACATGCAAAACAATGTAATTGAATCTGCGGGAGCAATACATGCAAAACAATGTAATTGAATCTGCGGGAACAATACATGCAAAACAATGTAATTGAATCTGCGGGAACAATAAATGCAAATGTAATTGAATTTGTGGGAACAATACATGCAAAATAATGTAACTGTATCTGCGGGAACAATACATGCAAAACAATGTAATTGAATCTGCGGGAACAATACATGCAAAACAATGTAATTGAATCTGCGGGAACAATAAATGCAAATGTAATTGAATCTGTGGGAACAATACATGCAAAACAATGTAATTGAATCTGCGGGAACAATACATGCAAAACAATGTAATTGAATCTGCGGGAACAATACATGCAAAACAATGTAATTGAATCTGCAGGAACAATACATGCAAAACAATGTAATTGAATCTGCGGGAACAATAAATGCAAATGTAATTGAATTTGTGGGAACAATACATGCAAAATAATGTAACTGTATCTGTGGGAACAATACATGCAAAACAATGTAATTGAATCTGCGGGAACAATACATGCAAAACAATGTAATTGAATCTGCGGGAACAATAAATGCAAATGTAATTGAATCTGTGGGAACAATACATGCAAAACAATGTAATTGAATCTGCGGGAACAATACATGCAAAACAATGTAATTGAATCTGTGGGAACAATACATGCAAAACAATGTAATTGAATCTGCGGGAACAATACATGCAAAACAATGTAATTGAATATGCGGGAACAATACATGCAAAATAATGTAACTGGATCTGTGGGAACAATACATGCAAAATCTGCAGGAACAGTACATGCAAATAATGTAATTGAATCTGTGGGAACAATACATGCAAATAATGTAATTGAATCTGTGGGAACAATAAATGCAAATAATGCAATTGAATCTGCGGGAACAATAAATGCAAAACAATGTAATTGAATCTGAGGGAACAGTACACGCAAACCAATGTAATTGATTCTGCGGGAAGAGTACATGCAAACCAGTGTAATTGAATGTGTGGGAACAATACATGCACAATAATGTAATTGAATCTGCTGCAACAATACATGCAAATAATATAATTGAATCTGCGGGAACAATACATGCAAAACAATGTAACTGAATCTGCGGGAGCAATACATGCAAAACAATGTAACTGAATCTGCGGGAGCAATACATGCAAAACAATGTAATTGAATCTGTGGGAACAATAAATGCAAACGTAATTGAATCTGCAGGAACAATAAATGCAAATAATGTAACTGAAACTGCAGGAACAATACATGCAAAACAATGTAATTGAATTTGCGGGAACAGTACATGCAAAACAATGTAATTGAATCTGTGGGAACAATACATGCAAAAGAATGTAATTGAATCTGTGGGAACAATAAATGCAAATAATGTAATTGAATCTGTGGGAACAAAACATGCAAAATAATGTAACTGAATCTGTGGGAACAATACATGCAAAACAATGTTAAGGAAGAGGAGGGAGGTTTATGGAAGGCAGGAATTGAATAATTTATGTAATGTTGGAATAAATGAGAGTCATAGTAAAAAAAGAAAACATATATGCAATGTATAGATTACATAGTAATTTTGAAGTTTTTCTCCCTGGACCTTCACTAAAAATGGGATTCTACCCGGTCGGACTTTCCTGGTAATTAAATGCCAATAAATAAATAAAACAATACATAATAATGTATGTATATGAAAAATATTAATATGGTTTGTTTTCTTTTCTATTAATGTATGTGTGCCTATAACTTAAGTGATAATTTAATAAAGGTTAAAAAATCAGAAACAAGGAACACATTTGGGAAGAATATAACAAACTCTGATATTGAGGGTGTCCTGAATCTTGAACATACTGTGTTTTTGTAATTACTTTGACTTAGTTTAAATGCAAAGAAAGTACTTCCTCCATACCTGTGTTGTGCACTAACTGTACCTTCAGGTCAAATGGTAACTGTGGTGGCATCTCCATATTTGTCAAGGATATAGCCCCTCATCTCTAGACAGATTCCTAGAGAGTAAACAAGACTTCTAGAACTACAGCTCACCATAAATAAGACAAACTACCAATGTATAGCCAGCAAGAGGACACCCTCCACATCCCCAGATAATCATGCTAGACTCCTGTAAGTATCCAAAGAACTCCCTATTAACAGCAGCTCCATTATTTTGGGAGACTTTAACTACCCCACAATTGACTACAGTACTATACACCCAAAACAGGGTATGCCCAGAAGTTTCTTAAACTGAATTAACAGAAATTCCCTAGAAGAGGTAGTTAATAAACCTACCATATGACATCATATTCTAGATCTGGTCCTCACAAATATACTCGTAACCACAACTAGGTGTGCAAAATCCCCACACCAAAAAAAACACTCCTCTAAAACTGATTCCAAACAGTCACAAAGCAGTTCAAAGGCTTTAAAGATAGTTCCAAATAGGCACAAAGCAGTTCAAAGGCTTTAATCACACACAAGTAAAATCATGTCCAAAACTCATACTTCTTTAACACTCAGAATGATTTCATATACAGCCTTCATCAGATGAAAACAAAGGCACTAAGGAACACTATCCAACAATGTGCTGAACTTTTCCTGAATCGGACCACCCCCTGTGTCCCAACAGATATTGCCAATGTACTAGCAAACAAGTTTAGTGCAGACTTCACACATGGAACACCAGTCTATTCTCTATATATCCCAAAACCCCTTGCACCCCTTATTATCACCAAGGAATATGTTATGATGAAGCTATCAAAGACTAAAAATACTTACCTGGCAACATACCAGGATGTTTAATTAATAGTGCTATACATGCCATCACCAAACATGACCTCAGATTGCTTAAACTAATTGTGGAACATGATTTTTTCTGGAGTTATGATGCAACAGAGTGATTATTTTGCTCCACAAGGTTGGCCCTACTATGTACCCTGGTAAGTATAGAACCTTGGACCTAATGAGTCTGATCTGCAAAGCTGTAGAGCACATCATGAGTGATCTCATCAATTATGATATCAAAAATCTCATTAGGTCAGACCCTTAGGAGGTCAGCTGCATCAAAGGGAGATTGTGCCTATTAAGTGTAGTTAATTTCTTTGAAAGGTTTATGCAAACTGTTGACTGTGGTTGTGCTGTTCACACAACATATCTTGACATATCCAAAGCTTTTTTCACCATACCCCTTGCAGCCACTGTAAGCAAGCTAACTGCTTTAACTATAACTACTTATATGGTAAGATGGATAACAAACTGGCTAAAAACAGAACCCACATAGTTTGTGTAGCAGGTTCCTCATCAGAAAGTATGAAGGTAACCAGAAAAGTCCCCCAGAGCTGTGTACTGGGGCCCCCTCCTTTTCAGCATTTACTATTCTGATCTCCAAATTGAGAACCAGGGCCACTGGTTAACAAAGTTTGTAGATGACTTGGGGTGCTATTATCAAGGTCCCCTATGACACCTGTATTCTTCAAAAATAATTTACCCTGCTTAATATTGAGTATATTAAAATACACCCAAATGAAATGCAAAAAAAGTGTAGTATTGCTCCATTTGGAAAAAAAAAAAAAAACAGCTCTTACCCTCAATATATAGTAGAGACAATACTCACTAGTAAATTAAAAAAGTCAGGGACCTCGGTGCATTGGTTGATAGGCCTGTTTCCTTTGAGAAACATATGGCAATTGTAGTCATAAAATCCTTCTATTTAGCACAGCTAATAGTCATGGGCATGTCATCCAGATCTAAAGATGGCATTGTTCCCTTCTGTTTAGTACTGATTAGACCAGTTGTAGAAAACAATGCTCCCCTCAGGATACACCTCACATGTCATATCTAACTTCTACTTACTTTTGAACAAGTACTGTGACTCTTCTCTGGGCGCTCAGTGATGACATCCTCACTAACATGGATAAAGGTAACCGCACTGGGGCAGTATTCATTTTTTTAAACATTTATATAAAGGTAATCAAACCATATTAACAAGTTCACATTCCCAAGCATTATATATCACATACATTGTTATATATCCTATAATCTAAGCAACACTACATAAACTATTCAATTCATGCCTTGTCATTACGCCTCCAAAACATTTTTGTGCTTGTTTTTTTTTCCCACAATTTCCATTTGTTTTTTTTATTGGGGCAGTATTCATTGACCTTACCTAGGCCTTTTGACCTGACTGACCACTCCATTCTATTGACCCACTTACAAGAAATTAGTACAAAGCTCTGACTCTGCCCAATGGTTCAAAGATTTTCTGACCAAACTAGAAATGTCTTAAACTCAAACCTTGCACCAATGCCCATGACAACCTTCCAACAGAATTCCTACAATTAACAGCTAACTCCATTCCCTGTCTCATCAGTATACTCCTTAACAGATCCATTCAGGAGTCCTACATACTCACTATTTGGTAAAAAGCTTATATTCTCCCTCTTCATAAAGGCGGAAACAATACTGACATCTCTAACTTTCTATCCATTGCCATCCTCTCACCTGTCTCTAAGATCCTGGAAAAATGTGGTCACAACCAACTTCTTAAATACCTGCTTCATAAAAATCTCCTTTCTCCACCTCACCATGGTTTCAGACCAAACCATAGCACAACCACACCTCTTATCTTCTTCTTGGACACAATTAATTGGGCCCGGGATGCTGGAAAAACTGTTGCATCACTCTTCCTTGATCTCTCAAAGGGCTTTGATACGGTCTCCCAGCCTCTTCTTCTCGCTAAACTGTCCAACTTAGGCATAACTCCCCCTATCCTAAACTGGTTCTCTAAGTACATCTCAGACAGACAACAGTCAACCAAGTGGCAACAGTCTTTCTCCTCCCATCCTTAAAACAACCACAGGTGTTCCCCAAGGCTCCATACTAGGGCCCCTTCTGTTCAGCATCTTTATCAATCAATTAACCAATTCCCCACCAGAACTACATACACTCATCCAAAATGCCCTTATCTCTACAGAACCCTCGATAACCAATAATCATCTTGCCCTAAACCCCAAAAAACTAAACTCATGTTATTTACACATAAAAAAACACCTCCCTAAACATGGATCATTACTCTGTTCGCTCTAAAGACTACGCCACAAAACTACTTGGTGTCAACATAGATGAAAACCTTACATTCAACCTCCACAGCCTCAACAATATCACAAAAAACACATCAGAAACTGGGAATGCTTTACAGCCACAAATACTTCCTTAATCATTCTGCTAAATTATCCCTAGCCTCTTCTTATCTGGTACCATCTCTTCTTTGTGGTGCTCCTCTCTTCACCAGTATCCAGTCCTCTCTCAAATCTAAACTTGACTCGTGCTATAATAAAATTGCAACATTTGTAACCAATGCTCAGTACTAATGACATAATTGCATCTCTTTACAGTCCCTAAATTGGCTAGAACTCCCTCATTATCTTACATATTTACAACTAACCACCATCCATAAATTCATATTCAAGCCATCAAATTACCCTGCCCTCTCTTCTCTCCTTACCCTATACCACCCTGACAGAACTCTTCGACCTGAAAATCAACTGCTTCTGAATGTTGCAAAACCTAACCTTTCAGCTGGTCAGATGCTCTACACCTTTTCTATTGCTAAACTATGGAACACTCTCCCTCCATCACTCAGAACTACTAGCAATGCAGCCCTCTTTAAAAATCCCTAAGACAACACCTTTCCTATCTATGGCAATGTACATGTGCCAGAACTGCAGCTCCCAAAACCTGACACTATCCCAGTCCTCCACTATCTACTATTCTGCTGTAACTCTTCTTATTATATTTAACTGTAACTGCAGGGATGTTACTACTATATGTTCTACCTATTTAATTATTTAATATTTACCTATACCTGCAGGAATGTTACTAACTACTATATGTTCACCTATCTAATTATTTAATGTTTACCTATAACTGCAGGAATGTCACTACTATATGTTCTATTTATTTAATTATTTAATATTTACCTATACATGCAGGAATGTTACTAACTACTATATGCTCTACCTATTTCATAGGTTCATAGGTAGGTACTAGGCTATCAGCCCTGGGGCCTATACAAGCCCAGCCAAAAAGGTACCTTGGCTTTTGCCAGGTAACTACTATATGTTAGTTATGTTATTTATGGTAGTTACTATTTAATTATTTAATATTTACCTATACCTGCAGGAATGTTACTAACTACTATATGTTCTACTTATTTAATTATTTAATATTTATCTATATCTTCAGGAATGTTACTAACTACTAAACGTTCTACCTATTTAATTATGCAATATTTATCTATAATCAAAAACAGAAACCTCGGTCACTCACGGCAAGTAAATAAAATATATATTTATTGTTAAAAGGACCAAAAATAAGTGCTTTCGTGGTTCAGCATAACCACATCATCAGAGCAGGTAAACAAAATGTATATTTATTGTTAAAAGGACCAAAAATAAGCGCTTTCGCGGTTCAGCATAACCACTTCATCTGATGAAGCGGTTGTGCTGAACTGTGAAAGCACTTATTTTTCATCCTTTTAACAATAAATATACATTTTATTTACCTGCCGTGAGTGACCAAGGTTTCTGTTTTTTATTATTCTTACATATTCTTTTACCTTTATTGGTATCTTTCCTTGTGGGAGACTGTTTTTATTTCTTAATATTTACCTATACCTGCAGGAATGTTACTAACTACTACATGTTCTTATTTAATTATTTAATGTTTATCTATACCTGCAGGAACGTTACTAACTACTACATGTTCTACCTATTTAATATTTATCTATACCTGCAGGAATGTTACTAACTACTATATGTTCTACCTATTTAATTATTTACTATTGATCTATACCTGCAGGAATGTTACTAACTACTACATGTTCTACCTATTTAATTATTTAATATTTATCTATACCTGCAGGAATGTTACTAACTACTATATGTTCTACTTATTTAATATTTATCTATACCTGCAGGAATGTTGGTAACTACTACATGTTCTACCTATTTAATTATTTAATATTTACCATACCTGCAGGAATGTTACTATCTACTATATGTTCTACTTATTTAATATTTATCTATACCTGCAGGAATGTTACTAACTACTATATGTTCTACCTATTTAATTATTTAATATTTATCTATACCTGCAGGAATGTTACTAACTACTACATGTTCTGCCGATTTAATTATTTAATATTTACCATACCTGCAGGTGTTACTATCTACTATATGTTCTACTTATTTAATTATTTAATATTTACCTATGCCTGCAGGAATGTTACTAACTACTATATTTGTACTTATTTAATTATTTAATATTTACCTATACCTGCAGGAATGTTGCTAACTACTGTATGTTCTACCTATTTAATTATTTAATATTTACCTGTACCTGCAGGAACGTTACTATCTACTATATGTTCTACTTATTTAATTATTTAATAGTTACCTATACCTGCAGGAATGTTACTAATTACTATATTTCTACCTATTTAATTATTTAATATTTACCTGTACCTGCAGGAATGTTACTAACTACTATATGTTCTACTTATTCAGTTATTTAATATTTATCTATACCTGCAGGAATGTTACTAACTACTATGTGTTCTACTTATTTAATATTTATCTATACCTGCAGGAATGTTACTAACTACTATATGTTCTACCTGTTTAATTATTTACTATTTATCTATACCTGCAGGAATGTTACTAACTACTACATGTTCTATCTATTTAATTATTTAATATTTATCTATACCTGCAGGAATGTTGCTAACTGCTACATGTTCTACTTATTTAATTATTTAATAGTAACATTCCTGCAGGTATGGTAAATATTAAATAATTAAATAAGTAGAACATGTAGCAGTTAGCAACATTCCTGCAGGTATGGTAAATATCTACTATATGTTCTACTTATTTAATATTTAACATACCTGCAGGAATGTTACTATCTACTATATGTTCTACTTATTTAATTATTTAATATTTATCTATACCTGCAGGAATGTTACTAACTACTATATGTTCTACCCGTTTAATTATTTACTATTTATCTATACCTGCAGGAATGTTACTAACTGCTATATGTTCTACTTATTTAATATTTATCTATACCTGCAGGAATGTTACTAACTACTACATGTTCTACCTATTTAATTATTTAATATTTATCTATACCTGCAGGAATGTTACTAACTACTACATGTTCTACTTATTTAATTATTTAATATTTATCTATACCTGCAGGAATGCTACTAGCTACTATATGTTCTACCTATTTAATTATTTAATACTTATCTATATCTGCAGGAATGTTACGCACTACTACATGTTCTACCTATTTAATTATTTAATATTTACAATACCTGCAGGAATGTTACTATCTACTATATGTTCTGCTTATTTAATATTTATCTATACCTGCAGGAATGTTACTAACTACTAGGTGTTCTACTTATTTCATATTTATCTATACCTGCTGGAATGTTACTAACTACTATATGTTTTACCTGTTTAATTATTTACTATTTATCTATACCTGCAGGAATGTTACTAACTATTACATGTTCTACCTATTTAATTATTTAATATTTATCTATACCTACAGGAATGTTACTAACTACTACATGTTCTACTTATTTAATTATTTAATACTTATCTATACCTGCAGGAATGTTACGCAGTACTACCTGTTCTGCATATTTAATTATTTAATATTTACCATACATGCAGGAATGTTACTATCGACTATATGTTCTACTTATTTAATATTTATCTATACCTGCAGGAATGTGACTAACTACTATATGTTCTACCTATTTAATTATTTAATATTTATCTATACCTGCAGGAATGTTACAAACTACTACATGTTCTACCTATTTAATTATTTAATATTTACCATACTTGCAGGAATGTTACTATCTACTATATGTTCTACTTATTTAATTATTTAATATTTACCTATACCTGCAGGAATGTTACTAATTACTATATGATCTACCTATTTAATGTGAGGACTTGATTTGTATCAATTACTCACACTATTATTGCAACATGACTATCCCAACTATCCTAACTATGTACTCTAACTTGTTCTGTTATTATAGTAAAAACTTCATTATCCTTGATGCTGTAAGCTAATAATTTACCAGAATTTTGCCTCACTCACTCAGTCCACCACTGCAGCTCACATATATCAAATATCATAGCTTACTGATCTATAAATGGAATGTATAATACTCTGCACTGTATATCTTTACTAATCTATAAATGGAATGTACAATACTCTGCACTGTATAGCTTTACTAAGCCATAAATGGAGTGTATAATACTGTATTTGCACTGTATAGCTTTACTAATCTATAAATGGAATGCATAATATTCTGCACTGTATAGCTTTACTAATCTATAAATGGAATGTATACTGCTCTGCACTGTATAGCTTTACTAATCTATAACTGGAATGCATAATACTCTGCACTGTATAGCTTTACTAATCTGTAAATGGAATGCATAATACCCTGCACTGTATAGCTTTACTAATCTATAAATAGAATGCATAATGCTCTGCAATGTATAGCTTTACTAATCTATAAATGGAATGCATAATACTCTGCACTGTATAGCTTTACTAATCTATAAATTGAATGTATAATTCTCTGCACTGTATACTTTTATTAATCTATAAATGGAATGTATAATACTCTGCACAGTATAGCTTCACTAATCTATAAATGAAATGCATAATACTCTGCACCGTATAACTTTACTAATCTCTAAATGAAATGTATAATAATCAGCAGTGTATAGCTTTACTAATATCTAAATGGAATGTATAATACTCTGCACTGTATAGCTTTACTAATCTATTAATGGAATGTATAATACTCTGCACTGTATAGCTTTACTAATCTATAAATGGAATGTATAATACTCTGCACTGTATAGCTTTACTAATCTATAAATGGAATGCATAATACTCTGCACTGTATAGCTTTACTAATCTATGAATTGAATGTTTAATACTCTGCACTGTAGAGCTGTACTAATATATAAATGGAATGTATAATACTCTGCACTGTATAGCTTTAGTAATCTATAAATGTAATGTATAATACTCTGCACTGTATAGCTTTAGTAATCTATAAATGGAATGTATAATACTCTGCACTGTATAGCTTTACTAAGCTATAAATGGAATGTATAATACGATGTTTGCACTGTATAGGTTTACTAATCTATAAATGGAATGTATAATACTCTGCACTGTATAGCTTTACTAATCTATAAATGGAATGCATAATACCCTGCACTTTATAGCTTCACTAATCTATAAATAAAATGTATAATACTCTGCAGTATATAGCTTTACTAATCTATAAATGGAATGTATAATACTCTGCACTGTATAGCTTTACCAATCTATAAATGGAATGTATAGTACTCTGCACTGTATACTAATCTCTAAATGGAATGTATATTACTCTACACTGTATAGCTTTACTAATCTATAAATGGAATGTATAATACTCTGCAGTGTATAGCTTTACTAATCTATAAATGGAATGTATAGTACTTTGCACTGTATAGCTTTAGTAATCTATCAACGGAATATATAATACTCTGCTCTGTATAGCTTTACTAATCTATAAATGGAATGTATAATACTCTGCACTGTATAGCTTTACTAATCTATAAATGGAATGCATAATGCTCTGCACTGTATAGCTTTACTAATCTATAAATTGAATGCATAATACTCTGCACTATGTAGCTTTACTAATCTATAAATGGAATGTATAATACTCTGCACTGTATAGCTTTACTAATCTATAAATGGAATGTATAATCCTCTGCACTGTATAGCTTTACTAATCTATAAATGGAATGTATAATACTCTGCACTGTATAGCTTTACTAATCAATAAATGGAATGTAAAACACTCTGCACCATATAGCTTTAATAATCTCTAAATGGAATGTATTATACTCTGCAGTGTGTAGCTTTACTAATATCAAATGGAATGTATAATACTCTGCACTGTATAGCTTTACTAATCTATAAATGGAATGTATAATACTGTGGCCTGTATAGCTTTAGTAATCTATAAATGGAATATATAATACTCTGCACTGCATAGCTTTATTAAGCTATAAATGGAATGTATAATACTGTGTTTGCACAGTATAGCTTTACTAATCTATAAATGGAATGTATAATACTCTGCACTGTATAGCTTTGCTAATCTATAAATGGAATGTATAATACTCTGCACTGTATAGCTTTACTAATCTATAAATGGAATGTATAATACTCTGCACTGTATAGCTTTACTAATCTATAAATGGAATGCATAATACTCTGCACTGTATAGCTTTACTAATCTATAAATTGAATGTATAATACTGTGCACTGTATAGCTTTACTAATCTATAAATGGAATGTATAATACTTTGCACTGTATAGCTTTACTAATCTATAAATGGAATGCATAACACTCTGCACTGTATAGCTTTACTAATCTATAAATGGAATGCATAATACTTTGCACTGTATAGCTTTACTAATCTATAAATGGAATGTATAATACTCTGCACAGTATAGCTTTACTAATCTATAAATGAAATGCATAATACTCTGCACCGTATAGCTTTACTAATCTCTAAATGGAATGTATAATACTCTGCAGTGTATAGCATTACTAATATCTAAATGGAATGTATAATACTCTGCACTGTATAACTTTACTAATCTATTAATGGAATGTATAATACCCTGCACTGTATAGCTTTACTAATCTATAAATGGAATGCATAATACTTTGCACTGTATAGCTTTACTAATCTATGAATTGAATGTTTAATACTCTGCACTGTAGAGCTGTATTGATATATAAATGGAATGTATAATACTCTGCACTGTATAGCTTTAGTAATCTATAAATGTAATGTATAATACTCTGCGCTGTATAGCTTTAGTAATCTATAAATGGAATGTATAATACTCTGCACTGTATAGCTTTACTAAGCTATAAATGGAATGTATAATACGATGTTTGCACTGTATAGGTTTACTAATCTATAAATGGAATGTATAATACTCTGCACTGTATAGCTTTACTAATCTATAAATGGAATGCATAATACCCTGCACTTTATAGCTTCACTAATCTATAAATAAAATGTATAATACTCTGCAGTATATAGCTTTACTAATCTATAAATGGAATGTATAATACTCTGCACTGTATAGCTTTACCAATCTATAAATGGAATGTATAGTACTCTGCACTGTATAGATTTACTAATCTCTAAATGGAATGTATAGTACTCTGCACTGTATAGCCTTACTAATCTATAAATGGAATGTATAATACTGTGCACTGTATAGCTCTACTAATCTATAAATGGAATGTATAATACTCTGCACTGTATAGCTTTACTAATCTATAAATGGAATGCATAATACTCTGCACTGTATATCTTTACTAATCTATGAATTGAATGTTTAATACTCTGCACTGTACAGCTGTACTAATATATAAATGGAATGTATAATACTATGCACTGTATAGCTTTAGTAATCTATAAATGTAATGTATAATACTCTGCACTGTATAGCTTTAGTAATCTATAAATGGAATGTATAATACTCTGCACTGTATAGCTTTACTAAGCTATAAATGGAATGTATAATACGATGTTTGCACTGTATAGGTTTACTAATCTATAAATGGAATGTATAATACTCTGCACTGTATAGCTTTACTAATCTATAAATGGAATGCATAATACCCTGCACTTTATAGCTTCACTAATCTATAAACAAAATGTATAATACTCTGCAGTATATAGCTTTACTAATCTATAAATGGAATGTATAATACTCTGCACTGTATAGCTTTACCAATCTATAAATGGAATGTATAGTACTCTGCACTGTATAGATTTACTAATCTCTAAATGGAATGTATATTACTCTGCACTGTATAGCTTAACTAATCTATAAATGGAATGTATAATACTCTGCAGTGTATAGCTTTACTAATCTCTAAATAGAATATCTAGTACTCTGCAATGTATAGCTTTACTAATCTCTAAATGGAATGTATAGTACTTTGCACTGTATAGCTTTAGTAATCTATCAGTGGAATGGATAATACTCTGCTCTGTATAGCTTTACTAATCTATAAATGGAATGTATAATACTGTGCACTGTATAGCTTTACTAATCTATACATTGAATGTATAATACTGTGCACTGTATAACTTTACTATTCTATAAATGGAATGTATAATACTCTGCACTGTATAGCTTTACTAATCTATAAATGGAATGCATAATGCTCTGCACTGTATAGCTTTACTAATCTATAAATGGAATGTATAATACTCTGCACTGTATAGCTTTACTAATCTATAAATGGAATGTATAATACTCTGCACTGTATAGCTTTACTAATCTATAAATGGAATGTATAACACTCTGCACCATATAGCTTTAATAATCTCTAAATGGAATATATAATACTCTGCAGTGTGTAGCTTTACTAATATCTAAATGGAATGTATAATACTCTGCACTGTATAGCTTTACTAATCTATAAATGGAATGTATAATACTCTGCACTGTATAGCCTTAGTAATCTATAAATGGAATGTATAATACTGTGGCCTGTATAGCTTTAGTATTCTATAAATGGAATATATAATACTCTGCACTGCATAGCTTTACTAAGCTATAAATGGAATGTATAATACTGTGTTTGCACAGTATAGCTTTACTAATCTATAAACGGAATGTATAATACTGTGTTTGCACAGTATAGATTTACTAATCTATAAATGGAATGTATAATACTCTGCACTGTATAGCTTTACTAATCTATAAATGGAATGTATAATACTCTGCAATGTATAGCTTTACTAATCTTTAAATGGAATGTATAATACTCTGCAATGTATAGCTTTACTAATCTATAAATGGAATGTATAATACTCTGCACTGTATAGCTTTACTAATCTATAAATGGACTATATAATACTCTGCACTGTATAGCTTTACAAATCTGCAAATAGAATGTATAATACTCTGCACTGTATACCGTTACTAATCTATAAATGGAATGTATAATACTCTGCACTGTATAGCCTTAGTAATCTATAAATGGAATAATACTGTGGCCTGTATAGCTTTACTAATCTATAAATGGAATGTATAATACTCTGCACTGTATAGCTTTACTAATCTATAAATGGAATGTATAACACTCTGCACCATATAGCTTTAATAATCTCTAAATGGAATGTATAATACTCTGCAGTGTGTAGCTTTACTAATATCTAAATGGAATGTATAATACTCTGCACTGTATAGCTTTACTAATCTATAAATGGAATGTATAATACTCTGCACTGTATAGCCTTAGTAATCTATAAATGGAATGTATAATACTGTGGCCTGTATAGCTTTAGTAATCTATAAATGGAATATATAATACTCTGCACTGCATAGCTTTACTAAGCTATAAATGGAATGTATAATACTGTGTTTGCACAGTATAGCTTTACTAATCTATAAATGGAATGTATAATACTCTGCACTGTATAGCTGTGCTAATCTATAAAAGGAATGTATAATACTCTGCACTGTATAGCTTTACTAATCTATAAATGGAATGCATAATACTCTGCACTGTATAGCTTTACTAATCTATAAATTGAATGTATAATACTGTGCACTGTATAGCTTTACTAATCTATAAATGGAATGTATAATACTTTGCACTGTATAGCTTTACTAATCTATAAATGGAATGCATAACACTCTGCACTGTATAGCTTTACTAATCTATAAATGGAATGCATAATACTTTGCACTGTATAGCTTTTCTAATCTATAAATGGAATGTATAATTCTCTGGACTGTATAGCTTTACATCTATAAATGGAATATATAAAACTCTGCAATGTATAGCTTTACTAATCTATAAATGGAATGTATAATACTCTGCACTGTATAGCTTTACTAATCTCTAAATGGAATACATAATAGTGTATAGCTTTACAAATCTATAAATGGAATGTATAATACTCTGCACTGTATAGCTTTACTAATCTATAAATGGAATGTATAATACTCTGCAATGTATAGCTTTACTAATCTATAAATGGAATGTATAATACTCTGCACTGTATAGCTTTACTAATCTATAAATGGACTATATAATACTCTGCACTGTATAGCTTTACTAATCTTTAAATGGAATGTATAATACTCTGCAATGTATAGCTTTACTAATCTATAAATGGAATGTATAATACTCTGCACTGTATAGCTTTACTAATCTATAAATGGAATGTATAATACTCTGCACTGTATAGCTTTACTAATCTATAAATGGAATGTATAATACTCTGCACTGTATAGCTTTACTAATCTATAAATGGAATGTATAATACTCTGCACTGTATAGCTTTACTAATCTATAAATGGAATGTATAATACTGTGTTTGCACTGTATAGCTTTATTAATCTATAAATGGAATGTATAATACTCTGCACTGTATAGCTTTACTAATCTATAAATGGAATGTATAATACTCTGCACTGTATAGCTTTACTAATCTATAAATGGAATGTATAATACTCTGCAATGTATAGCTTTACTAATCTATAAATGGAATGTATAATACTCTGCACTGTATAGCTTTACTAATCTATAAATGGAATGTATAATACTCTGCACTGTATAGCTTTACTAATCTATAAATGGAATGTATAATACTCTGCACTGTATAGCTTTACTAATCTATAAATGGAATGTATAATACTCTGCACTGTATAGCTTTACTAATCTATAAATGGAATGTATAATACTCTGCACTGTATAGCTTTACTAATCTATAAATGGAATGTATAATACTCTGCACTGTATAGCTTTACAAATCTGCAAATAGAATGTATAATACTCTGCACTGTATACCGTTACTAATCTATAAATGGAATGTATAATACTCTGCAGTGTGTAGCTTTACTAATATCTAAATGGAATGTATAATACTCTGCACTGTATAGCTTTACTAATCTATAAATGGAATGTATAATACTCTGCACTGTATAGCTTTACTAATCTATAAATGGAATGTATAATACTCTGCACTGTATAGCTTTACTAATCTATAAATGGAATGTATAATACTCTGCACTGTATAGCTTTAGTAATCTATAAATGGAATGTATAATACTGTGTTTGCACAGTATAGCTTTACTAATCTATAAATGGAATGTATAATACTCTGCACTGTATAGCTTTGCTAATCTATAAATGGAATGTATAATACTCTGCACTGTATAGCTTTACTAATCTATAAATGGAATGTATAATACTCTGCACTGTATAGCTTTACTAATCTATAAATGGAATGTATAATACTCTGCACTGTATAGCTTTACTAATCTATAAATGGAATGTATAATACTTTGCACTGTATAGCTTTACTAATCTATAAATGGAATGCATAACACTCTGCACTGTATAGCTTTACTAATCTATAAATGGAATGCATAATACTTTGCACTGTATAGCTTTTCTAATCTATAAATGGAATGTATAATTCTCTGGACTGTATAGCTTTACATCTATAAATGGAATATATAAAACTCTGCAATGTATAGCTTTACTAATCTATAAATGGAATGTGTAATACTCTGCACTGTATAGCTTTACTAATCTCTAAATGGAATCCATAATACTGTATAGCTTTACAAATCTGTAAATGGAATGTATAATTCTCTGCACTGTATAGCTTTACTAATCTATAAATGGAATGTATAATACTCTGCAATGTATAGCTTTACTAATCTTTAAATGGAATGTATAATACTCTGCACTGTATAGCTTTACTAATCTATAAATGGAATGTATAATACTCTGCACTGTATAGCTTTACTAATCTATAAATGGAATGTATAATACTCTGCACTGTATAGCTTTACTAATCTATAAATGGAATGCATAACACTCTGCACTGTATAGCTTTACTAATCTATAAATGGAATGTATTATACTCTGCACTGTATAGCTTTACTAATCTATAAATGGAATGTATAATACTCTGCACTGTATAGCTTTACTAATCTATAAATGGAATGTATAATACTCTGCACTGTATAGCTTTACTAATCTATAAATGGAATGTATAATACTCTGCACTGTATAGCTTTACTAATCTATAAATGGAATGTATAATACTCTGCACTGTATAGCTTTACTAATCTATAAATGGAATGTATAATACTCTGCACTGTATAGCTTTACTAATCTATAAATAAAATGTATAATACTCTGCAGTATATAGCTTTACTAATCTCTAAATGGAATGTATATTTCTCTGCACTGTATAGCTTTACTAATCTATAAATGGAATGTATAATACTCTGCAGTGTATAGCTTTACTAATCTCTAAATGGAATCCATAATACTCTGCACTGTATAGCTTTACTAATCTATAAATGGAATGTATAATACTCTGCACTGTATAGCTCTACAAATCTATAAATGGAATGTACAATACTCTGCACTGTATAGCTTTAGTAATCTATAAATGGAATATATAATACTCTGCAATGTATAGCGTTACTAATCTATTAATGGAATGTATAATACTCGGCACTGTATAGCTTTACTAATCTATAAATGGAATGTATAATACTTTGCACTGTATAGCTTTACTAATCTATAAATGGAATGTATAATACTCTGCACTGTATAGCTTTACTAATCTATAAATGGAATTTATAATACTCTGCACTGTATAGCTTTACTAATCTATAAATGGAATGTATAATACTCTGCACTGTATAGCTTTACTAATCTATAAATGGAATGTATAATACTGTGCACTGTATAGCTTTACTAATCTATAAATGGAATGTATAATACTCTGCACTGTATAGCTTTACTAATCTATAAATGGAATGTATAATACTCTGCACTGTATAGCTTTACTAATCTATAAATGGAATGTATAATACTCTGCACTGTATAGCCTTACTAATCTATAAATGGAATGTATAATACTCTGCACTGTATAGCTTTACTAATCTATAAATGGAATGTATAATACTCTGCAATGTATAGCTTTACTAATCTCTAAATGGAATGTATATTACTCTGCACTGTATAGCTTTACTAATCTATAAATGGAATGTATAATACTTTGCACTGTATAGCTTTACTAATCTATAAATAAAATGTATAATACTCTGCAGTATATAGCTTTACTAATCTATAAATGGAATGTATAATACTCCGCACTGTATAGCTTTACTAATCTATAAATGGAATGTGTACTACTCTGCACTGTATAGCTTTAATAATCTCTAAATGGAATGTATATTACTCTGCACTGTATAGCTTTACTAATCTATAAATGGAATGTATAATACTTTGCACTGTATAGCTTTAGTAATCTATAAATGGAATGTATAATACTGTGTTTGCACGGTATAGCTTTACTAATCTATAAATGGAATGTAAAATACTCTGCACTGTATGGCTTTGCTAATCTATAAATGGAATGTATAATACTCTGCAGTGTATAGCTTTACTAATCTATAAATGGAATGTATAATTCTCTACACTGTATAGCTTTACTAATCTATGAATGGAATGTATAATACTCTGCACCATATAGCTTTACTAATCTCTAAATGGAATGTATAATACTCTGCATTGTATAGCTTTACTAATCTATAAATGGAATGTATAATACTCTGCACTGTATAGCTTTACAAATCTTTAAATAGAATGTATAATACTCTGCACTGTATAGCTTTACTAATCTCTAAATGGAATGTATAATACTCTGCACTATATAGCTTTACTAATCTTTAAATGGAATGTATAATACTGTGCACTATGTAGCTTTACTAATCTATAAATGGAATGTATAATACTCTGCACTGTATAGCTTTACTAATCTATAAATGGAATGTATAATACTCTGCACTGTATAGCTTTACTAATCTATAAATGGAATGTATAATACTCTGCACTGTATAGCTTGACTAATCTATAAATGGAATGTATAATACTCTGCACAGTATAGCTTTACTAATCTATAAATGGAATGTATAATACTCTGCACTGTATAGCTTTACTAATCTATAAATGGAATGTATAATACTCTGCACTGTATAGCTTTACTAATCTATTAATGGAATGTATAATACTCTGCACTGTATAGCTTTACTAATCTATAAATGGAATGTATAATACTCGGCACTGTATAGCGTTACTAATCTATAAATGGAATGTATAATACTCTGCAGTGTATAGCTTTACTAATCTATAAATGGAATGTATAATACTCTGCACTGTATAGCTTTACTAATCTATAAATGGAATGCATAATACTTTGCACTGTATAGCTTTACTAATCTATGAATTGAATGTATAATACTGTGCACTGTATAGCTCTACTAATCTATAAATGGAATGCATAATAATCTGCACTGTATAGCTTTAGTAATCTATAAATGGAATGCATAATACTCTGCACTGTATAGCTTTACTAATCTATAAATGGAATGTATAATACTCTGCACTGTATAGCTTTACTAATCTATAAATGGAATGTATAATACTCTGCAATGTATAGCTTTACTAATCTATAAATGGAATGTATAATACTCTGCACTGTATAGCTTTACTAATCTATAAATTGAATGTATAATACTGTGCACTGTATAGCTTTACTAATCTATAAATGGAATGTATAATACTCTGCCCTTTATAGCTTTACAAATCTATAAATGGAATGTATAATACTGTGCACTATGTAGCTTTTCTAATCTGTAAATGGAATGTATAATACTCTGCACTGTATAGCTTTACTAATCTATAAATGGAATGTATAATACTCTGCACTGTATAGCTTTACTAATCTATAAATGGAATGTATAATACTCTGCACTGTATAGCTTTACTAATCTATAAATGGAATGTATAATACTCTGCACAGTATAGCTTTACTAATCTATAAATGGAATGTATAATACTCTGCACCGTATAGCTTTACTAATCTCTAAATGGAATGTATAATACTCTGCACTGTATAGCTTTACTAATCTATAAATGGAATGTATAATACTCTGCACTGTATAGCTTTACTAATCTATAAATGGAATGTATAATACTCTGCACTGTATAGCTTTACTAATCTATAAATGGAATGTATAATACTCTGCACTGTATAGCTTTACTAATCTATAAATGGAATGTATAATACTCTGCACCATATAGCTATACTAATCTCTAAATGGAATGTATAATACTCTGCAGCATATAGCTTTACTAATATCTAAATGGAATGTATAATACTCTGCACTGTATAGCTTTACTAATCTATAAATGGAATGCATAATACCCTGCACTGTATAGCTTTACTAATCTATAAATGGAATGCATAATACTCTGCACTGTATAGCTTTACTAATCTATAAATGGAATGTATAATACTCTGCACTGTATAGCTTTACTAATCTATAAATGGAATGTATAATACTCTGCACTGTATAGCTTTACTAATCTATAAATGGAATGTATAATACTCTGCACAGTATAGCTTTACTAATCTATAAATGGAATGTATAATACTCTGCACTGTATAGCTTTACTAATCTATTAATGGAATGTATAATACTCTGCAACATATAGCTTTACTAATCTATAAATGGAATGCATAATACTCTGCACTGTATAGCTTTACTAATCTATAAATGGAATGTATAATTCTCTGCACTGTATAGCTTTACTAATCTATAAATGGAATGTATAATACTCTGCACTGTATAGCCTTACTAATCTATAAATGGAATTTATAATACTCTGCACTGTATAGCTTTACTAATCTATAAATGGAATGTATAATACTCTGCACTGTATAGCTTTACTAATCTATAAATGGAATGTATAATACTCTGCACTGTATAGCTTTACTCATCTATAAATAGAATGCATAATACTCTGCAGCATATAGCTTTACTAATCTATAAATGGAATGCATAATACTCTGCACTGTATAGCTTTACTAATCTATAAATGGAATGTATAATACTCTGCACTGTATAGCTTTACTAATCTATAAATGGAATGTATAATACTCTGCACTGTATAGCTTTACTAATCTATAAATGGAATGTATAATACTCTGCACTGTATAGCTTTACTAATCTATAAATTGAATGTATAATACTCTGCACAGTATAGCTCTACTAATCTATAAATGGAATGTATAATACTCTGCACTGTATAGCTTTACTAATCTATAAATGGAATGTATAATACTCTGCACTGTATAGCTTTACTAATCTATAAATAAAATGTATAATACTCTGCAGTATATAGCTTTACTAATCTATAAATGGAATGTATAATACTCTGCACTGTATAGCTTTACAAATCTATAAATGGAATGTATAGTACTCTGCACTGTATAGATTTACTAATCTCTAAATGGAATGTATAGTACTCTGCACTGTATAGGCTTACTAATCTATAAATGGAATGTATAATACTGTACACTGTATAGCTCTACTAATCTATAAATGGAATGTATAATACTCTGCACTGTATAGCTTTACTAATCTATAAATGGAATGTATAATACTCTGCAATGTATAGCTTTACTAATCTTTAAATGGAATGTATAATACTCTGCACTGTATAGCTTTACTAATCTATAAATTGAATGTATAATACTGTGCACTGTATAGCTTTACTAATCTATAAATGGAATGTATAATACTTTGCACTGTATAGCTTTACTAATCTATAAATGGAATGTATAATACTCTGCACTGTATAGCTTTACTAATCTATAAATGGAATGTATAATACTCTGCACTGTATAGCTTTACTAATCTATAAATGGAATGTATAATACTCTGCACTGTATAGCTTTACTAATCTATAAATGGAATGTATAATACTCTGCACTGTATAGCTTTACTAATCTATAAATGGAATGAATAATACTCAGCACTGTATGGCATTAGTAATCTATAAATGGAATGTATAATACTCTACACTGTATAGCTTTACTAATCTATAAATGGAATGTATAATACTCTGCACTGTATAGCTTTGCTAATCTATGAATGGAATGTGTAATACTCTGCACTGTATAGCTTTACTAATCTATAAATGGAATGTATAATACTCTGCACTGTATAGCTTTACTAATCTATAAATGGAATGTATAATACTCTGCACTGTATAGCTTTACTAATCTATAAATGGAATGTATAATACTCTGCACAGTATAGCTTTACTAATCTATAAATGGAATGTATAATACTCTGCACCGTATAGCTTTACTAATCTCTAAATGGAATGTATAATACTCTGGACTGTATAGCTTTACTAATCTATAAATAGAATGCGTAATACTCTGCAACATATAGCTTTACTAATCTATAAATGGAATGCATAATACTCTGCACTGTATAGCTTTACTAATCTATAAATGGAATGCATAATACTCTGCACTGTATAGCTTTACTAATCTATAAATGGAATGTGTAATACTCTGCACTGTATAGCTTTACTAATCTATAAATGGAATGTATAATACTCTGCACTGTATAGCTTTACTAATCTATAAATGGAATGTATAATACTCTGCACTGTATAGCTTTACTAATCTATAAATGGAATGTATAATACTCTGCACTGTATAGCTTTACTAATCTATAAATGGAATGTATAATACTCTGCACTGTATAGCTTTACTAATCTATAAATGGAATGTATAATACTCTGCACTGTATAGCTTTACTAATCTATAAATGGAATGTATAATACTCTGCACTGTATAGCTTTACTAATCTATAAATGGAATGTATAATACTCTGCACTGTATAGCTTTACTAATCTATAAATGGAATGTATAATACTCTGCACTGTATAGCTTTACTAATCTATAAATGGAATGTATAATACTCTGCACTGTATAGCTTTACTAATCTACTAATCTATAAATAAATGGAATGTATAATACTCTGCACTGTATAGCTTTACTAATCTCTAAATGGAATGTATATTTCTCTGCACTGTATAGCTTTACTAATCTATAAATGGAATGTATAATACTCTGCAGTGTATAGCTTTACTAATCTATAAATGGAATGTATAATACTCGGCACTGTATAGCTTTACTAATCTATAAATGGAATGCATAATAATCTGCACTGTATAGCTTTAGTAATCTATAAATGGAATGCATAATACTCTGCACTGTATAGCTTTACTAATCTATAAATGGAATGTATAATACTCTGCACTGTATAGCCTTACAAATCTATAAATGGAATGTATAATACTCTGCACTGTATAGCTTTACTAATCTATAAATGAAATGTATAATACTCTGCACTGTATAGCTTTACTAATCTATAAATGGAATGTATAATACTCTGCAATGTATAGCTTTACTAATCTTTAAATGGAATGTATAATACTCTGCAATGTATAGCTTTACTAATCTATAAATGGAATGTATAATACTCTGCACTGTATAACTTTACTAATCTATAAATGGAATGTATAATACTCTGCACTGTATAGCTTTACTAATCTATAAATGGAATGTATAATACTGTGCACTGTATAGCTTTATTAATCTATAAATGGAATGTATAATACTCTGCACTGTATAGCTTTACTAATCTATAAATGGAATGTATAATACTCTGCACTGTATAGCTTTACTAATCTATAAATGGAATGTATAATACTCTGCACTGTATAGCTTTACTAATCTATAAATGGAATGTATAATACTCTGCACTGTATAGCTTTACTAATCTATAAATGGAATGTATAATACTCTGCACTGTATAGCCTTACTAATCTATAAATGGAATTTATAATACTCTGCACTGTATAGCTTTACTAATCTATAAATGGAATGTATAATACTCTGCAATGTATAGCTTTACTAATCTATAAATGGAATGTATAATACTCTGCACTGTATAGCTTTACTAATCTATAAATTGAATGTATAATACTGTGCACTGTATAGCTTTACTAATCTATAAATGGAATGCATAATAATCTGCACTGTATAGCTTTACTAATCTATAAATGGAATGTATAATACTCTGCACTGTATAGCTTTACTAATCTATAAATGGAATGTATAATTCTCTGCACTGTATAGCTTTACTAATCTATAAATGGAATGTATAATACTCTGCACTGTATAGCTTTACTAATCTATAAATGGAATGTATAATACTCTGCACTGTATAGCTTTACTAATCTATACATTGAATGTATAATACTGTCCACTGTATAACTTTACTATTCTATAAATGGAATGTATAATACTCTGGACTGTCAAGCTTTACTAATCTAAAAATTGAAAGCATAATGCTCTGCACTGTATAGCTTTACTAATCTGTAAATGGAATGTATAATACTCTGCACTGTATAGCTTTACTAATCTATAAATGGAATGTATAATACTCTGCACTGTATAGCTTTAGTAATCTATAAATTGAATGTATAATACTCTGTACTGTATAGCTTTACTAATCTATAAATGGAATGTACAATACTCTGCAGTATATAGCTTTACTAATCTATAAATGGAATGTATAATACTCTGCACTGTATAGCTTTACTAATCTATAAATGGAATGTATAATACTCTGCACTGTATAGCTTTACTAATCTATAAATGGAATGTATAATACTCTGCACTGTATAGCTTTACTAATCTATAAATGGAATGTATAATACTCTGCACTGTATAGCTTTACTAATCTATAAATGGATTGTATAATACTCTGCACTGTATAGCTTTACTAATCTATAAATGGAATGTATAATACTCTGCACTGTATAGCTTTACTAATCTATAAATGGAATGTATAATACTCTGCACTGTATAGCTTTACTAATCTATAAATGGAATGTATAATACTCTGCACTGTATAGCTTTACTAATCTATAAATGGAATGTATAATACTCTGCACTGTATAGCTTTACTAATCTATAAATGGAAAGTATAATACTCTGCACTGTATAGCTTTACTAATCTATAAATGGAATGTATAATACTCTGCACTGTATAGCTTTACTAATCTATAAATGGAATGTATAATACTCTGCACTGTATAGCTTTACTAATCTATAAATGGAATGTATAATACTCTGCACTGTATAGCTTTACTAATCTATTAATGGAATGTATAATACTCTGCACTGTATAGCTTTACTAATCTATAAATGGAATGTATAATACTCTGCAGTATATAGCTTTACTAATCTATAAATGGAATGTATAATACTCTGCACTGTATAGCTTTACAAATCTATAAATGGAATGTATAGTACTCTGCACTGTATAGCTTTACTAATCTTTAAATGGAATGTATAATACTCTGCACTGTTTAGCTTTACTAATCTATAAATGGAATGTATAATACTCTGCAGTGTGTAGCTTTACTAATATCTAAATGGAATGTATAATACTCTGCACTGTATAGCTTTACTAATCTATAAATGGAATGTATAATACTTTGTACTGTATAGCTTTGCTAATCTATAAATGGAATGTATAATACTCTGCACTGTATAGCTTTACTAATCTATAAATGGAATGTATAATACTCTGAAGTGTGTAGCTTTACTAATATCTAAATGGAATGTATAATACTCTGCACTGTATAGCTTTACTAATCTATAAATGGAATGTATAATACTCTGCCCTGTGTAGCTTTACTAATCTCTAAATGGAATGTATAATACTCTGCAATGTATAGCTTTACTAATCTATAAATGGAATGTATAATACTCTGCACTGTATAGCTTTACTAATCTATAAATTGAATGTATAATACTCTGCACTGTATAGCTTTACTAATCTATAAATGGAATGTATAATACTCTGCACTGTATAGCTTTACTAATCTATAAATGGAATGTATAATACTCTGCACTGTATAGCTTTACTAATCTATAAATGGAATGTATAATACTCTGCACTGTATAGCCTTAGTAATCTATAAATGGAATGTATAATACTGTGCACTGTATAGCCCTACTAATCTATAAATGGAATGTATAATACTCTGCACTGTATAGCTTTACTAATCTATAAATGGAATGTATAATACTCTGCACTGTATAGCTTTAGTAATCTATAAATGGAATGTATAATACTCTGCACTGTATAGCTTTGCTAATCTATAAATGGAATGTATAATACTCTGCACTGTATAGCTTTATTAATCTATAAATGGAATGTTTAATACTCTGCACTGTACAACTTTACTAATCTATAAATGGAATGTGTAATACTCTGCACTGTATAGCTTTACTAATCTATAAATGGAATGAATAATACTCTGCACTGTATAGGCTTACTAATCTATAAATGGAATGTATAATTCTCTGCACTGTATAGCTTTACTAATCTATAAATGGAATGTATAATACTCTGCACCGTATAGCTTTACTAATCTATAAATGGAATGTATACTCTGCACTGTATAGCTTTACTAATCTATAAATGGAATGTATAATACTCTGCACTGTATAGCTTTACTAATCTATAAATGGAATGTATAATACTCTGCACTGTATAGCTTTACTAATCTATAAATGGAATGTATATTACTCTGGA
Source organism: Protopterus annectens (assembly GCF_019279795.1). Taxonomy (NCBI): domain Eukaryota; kingdom Metazoa; phylum Chordata; order Ceratodontiformes; family Protopteridae; genus Protopterus; species Protopterus annectens. The sequence continues at coordinate 50,651,655 of NC_056741.1, forward strand.
CTGTATAGCTTTACTAATCTATAAATGGAATGTATAATACTCTGCACTGTATAGCTTTACTAATCTATAAATGGAATGTATAATACTCTGCACTGTATAGCTTTACTAATCTATAAATGGAATGTATAATACTCTGCACTGTATAGCTTTACTAATCTATAAATGGAATGTATAATACTCTGCACTGTATAGCTTTACTAATCTATAAATGGAATGTATAATACTCTGCACTGTATAGCTTTACTAATCTATAAATGGAATGTATAATACTCTGCACTGTATAGCTTTACTAATCTATAAATGGAATGTATAATACTCTGCACTGTATAGCTTTACTAATCTATAAATGGAATGTATAATACTCTGCACTGTATAGCTTTACTAATCTATAAATGGAATGTATAATACTCTGCACTGTATAGCTTTACTAATCTATAAATGGAATGTATAATACTCTGCACTGTATAGCTTTACTAATCTACAAATGGAATGTATAATACTGTGCACTGCATAGGTTTACTAATCTATAAATTGAAAGCATAATACTGTGCACTGTGTAGCTTTACTATTCTATAAATGGAATGTATAATATTCTGCACTGTATAGCTTTACTAATCTATAAATGGAATGCATAATACTCTGCACTGTATAGCTTTACTAATCTATAAATGGAATGTATAATACTCTGCACTGTATAGCTTTACTAATCTATAAATTGAATGTATAATACTCTGCACTGTATAGCTTTACTAATCTATAAATGGAATGTATAATACTCTTCACTGTATAGCTTTACTAATCTATAAATGGAATGTATAATACTCTGCACTGTATAGCTTTACTAATCTATAAATGGAATGTATAATACTCTGCACTGTATAGCTTTACTAATCTATAAATGGAATGTATAATACTCTGCACAGTATAGCTTTACTAATCTATAAATGGAATGTATAATACTTTGCACCGTATAGCTTTACTAATCTATAAATGGAATGTATAATACTCTGCAGTGTATAGCTTTACTAATCTATAAATGGAATGTATAATACTCTGCACTGTATAGCTTTAGTAATCTATAAATGGAATGTATAATACTCTGCACTGTATAGCTTTACTAATCTATAAATGGAATGTACAATACTCTGCAGTATATAGCTTTACTAATCTATAAATGGAATGTATAATACTCTGCACTGTATAGCTTTACCAATCTATAAATGGAATGTATAATACTCTGCACTGTATAGCTTTACTAATCTATAAATGGAATGTATAATACTCTGCACTGTATAGCTTTACAAATCTATAAATGGAATGTATAATACTCTGCACTGTATAGCTTTACTAATCTATAAATGGAATGTATAATACTCTGCAATGTATAGCTTTACTAATCTTTAAATGGAATGTATAATACTCTGCACTGTATAGCTTTACTAATCTATAAATGGAATGTATAATACTCTGCACTGTATAGCTTTACTAATCTATAAATGGAATGTATAATACTCTGCACTGTATAGCTTTACTAATCTATAAATGGAATGTATAATACTCTGCACTGTATAGCCTTACTAATCTATAAATGGAATGTATAATACTGTACACTGTATAGCTCTACTAATCTATAAATGGAATGTATAATACTCTGCACTGTATAGCTTTACTAATCTATAAATGGAATGTATAATACTCTGCAATGTATAGCTTTACTAATCTATAAATGGAATGTATAATACTCTGCACTGTATAGCTTTACTAATCTATAAATGGAGTGTATAATACTCTGCACTGTATAGCTTTACTAATCTATAAATGGAATATATAATACTCTGCAATGTATAGCTTTACTAATCTTTAAATGGAATGTATAATACTCTGCAATGTACAGCTGTACTAATCTATAAATGGAATGTATAATACTCTGCACTGTATAGCTTTACTAATCTATAAATTGAATGTATAATACTGTGCACTGTATAGCTTTACTAATCTATAAATGGAATGTATAATACTCTGCACTGTATAGCTTTACTAATCTATAAATGGAATGTATAATTCTCTGCACTGTATAGCTTTACTAATCTATAAATGGAATGTATAATACTCTGCACTGTATAGCTTTACTAATCTATAAATGGAATGTATAATACTCTGCACTGTATAGCTTTACTAATCTATAAATGGAATGTATAATACTCTGCACTGTATAGCTTTACTAATCTATAAATGGAATGTATAATACTCTGCACTGTATAGCTTTACTAATCTATAAATGGAATGCATAATACTCTGCACTGTATAGCTTTACTAATCTATAAATGGAATGTATAATACTCTGCACTGTATAGCTTTACTAATCTATAAATGGAAAGTATAATACTCTGCACTGTATAGATTTAGTAATCTATTAATGTAATGTATAATACTCTGCACTGTATAGCTTTACTAAGCTATAAATAGAATGTATAATACGGTGTTTGCACTGTATAGGTTTACTAATCGATAAATGGAATGTATAATACTCTGCACTGTATAGCTTTACTAATCTATAAATGGAATGTATAATACTCTGCACTGTATAGCTTTACTAATCTATAAATGGAATGTATAATACTCTGCACTGTATAGCTTTACTAATCTATAAATGGAATGTATAATACTGTGCACTATATAGCTTTTCTAATCTATAAATGGAATGTATAATACTCTGCACAGTATAGCTTTACTAATCTATAAATGGAATGTATAATACTCTGCACTGTATAGCTTTACTAATCTATAAATAGAATGTATAATACTCTGCAACATATAGCTTTACTAATCTATAAATGGAATGCACAATACTCTGCACTGTATAGCTTTACTAATCTATAAATGGAATGTATAATTCTCTGCACTGTATAGCTTTACTAATCTATAAATGGAATGTATAATACTCTGCACTGTATAGCTTTACTAATCTATAAATGGAATGTGTAATACTCTGCACTGTATAGCTTTACTAATCTATAAATGGAATGTATAATACTCTGCACTGTATAGCTTTACTAATCTATAAATGGAATGTATAATACTCTGCACTGTATAGCTTTACTAATCTATAAATGGAATGTATAATACTCTGCACTGTTTAGCTTTACTAATCTATAAATGGAATGTATAATACTCTGCACTGTATAGCTTTACTAATCTATAAATGGAATGTGTAATTCTCTGCACTGTATAGCTTTACTAATCTATAAATGGAATGTATAATACTCTGCACTGTATAGCTTTACTAATCTATAAATGTAATGTATAATACTCTGCACTGTATAGCTTTAGTAATCTATAAATGTAATGTATAATACTCTGCACTGTATAGCTTTACTAATCTATAAATGGAATGTATAATACTCTGCACTGTATAGCTTTACTAATCTATAAATGGAATGTATAATACTCTGCACTGTATAGCTTTACTAATCTATAAATGGAATGCATAATACTTTGCACTTTATAGCTTTACTAATCTATAAATGGAATGTATAATACTCTGCACAGTATAGCTTTACTAATCTATAAATGGAATGTATAATACTCTGCACTGTATAGCTTTACTAATCTATAAATGGAATGTATAATACTCTGCACTGTATAGCTTTACTAATCTATAAATGGAATGTATAATACTCTGCACTGTATAGCTTTACTAATCTATTAATGGAATGTATAATACTCTGCACTGTATAGCTTTACTAATCTCTAAATGGAATGTATAATACTCTGCACTGTATAGCTTTACTAATCTATAAATGGAATGTATAATACTCTGCACTGTATAGCTTTACTAATCTATAAATGGACTATATAATACTCTGCACTGTATAGCTTTACTAATCTATAAATGGAATGTATAATACTCTGCACTGTATAGCTTTACTAATCTATAAATGGAATGTATAATACTCTGCACTGTATAGCTTTACTAATCTATAAATGGAGTGTATAATACTCTGCACTGTATAGCCTTAGTAATCTATAAATGGAATTTATAATACTGCGGCCTGTATAGCTTTACTAATCTATAAATGGAATGTATAATACTCTGCACTGTATAGCTTTACTAATCTATTAATGGAATGTATAATACTCTGCACTGTATAGCTTTACTAATCTATAAATGGAATGCATAATACTTTGCACTGTATAGCTTTACTAATCTATAAATGGAATGTATAATACTCTGCACTGTATAGCTTTACTAATCTATAAATGGAATGCATAATACTCTGCACTGTATAGCTTTACTAATCTATAAATGGAATGTATAATACTCTGCACTGTATAGCTTTACTAATCTATAAATGGAATGTATAATACTCTGCACTGTATAGCTTTACTAATCTATAAATGGAATGTATAATACTCTGCACTGTATAGCTTTACTAATCTATTAATGGAATGTATAATACTCTGCACTGTATAGCTTTACTAATCTATAAATGGAATGTATAATACTCTGCACTGTATAGCTTTACTAATCTATAAATGGAATGTATAATACTCTGCACTGTATAGCTTTACTAATCTATAAATGGAATGTATAATACTCTGCACTGTATAGCTTTACTAATCTATAAATGGAATGTATAATACTCTGCACTGTATAGCTTTACTAATCTATAAATGGAATGTATAATACTCTGCACTGTATAGCTTTACTAATCTATAAATGGAATGTATAATACTCTGCACTGTATAGCTTTACTAATCTATAAATGGAATGTATAATACTCTGCACTGTATAGCTTTACTAATCTATAAATGGAATGTATAATACTCTGCACTGTATAGCTTTACTAATCTATAAATGGAATGTATAATACTCTGCACTGTATAGCTTTACTAATCTATAAATGGAAAGTATAATACTCTGCACTGTATAGCTTTACTAATCTATAAATGGAATGTATAATACTCTGCACTGTATAGCTTTACTAATCTATAAATGGAATGTATAATACTCTGCACTGTATAGCTTTACTAATCTATAAATGGAATGTATAATACTCTGCACTGTATAGCTTTACTAATCTATAAATGGAATGCATAATACCCTGCACATTATAGCTTCACTAATCTATAAATGGAATGTATAATACTCTGCACTGTATAGCTTTACTAATCTATAAATGGAATGTATAATACTCTGCACTGTATAGCTTTACCAATCTATAAATGGAATGTATATTACTCTGCACTGTATAGCTTAACTAATCTATAAATGGAATGTATAATACTGCACATGTACAGCTGTACTAATCTATAAATGGAATGTATAATACTCTGCACTGTATAGCTTTACTAATCTATAAATGGAATGTATAATACTCTGCACTGTATAGCTTTACTAATCTATAAATGGAATGTATAATACTCTGCATTGTATAGCTTTACTAATCTATAAATTGAATGTATAATTCTCTGCACTGTATAGCTTTACTAATTTATAAATGGAATGTATAATACTTTGCACTGTATAGCTTTACTAATCTATAAATGGAATGCATAATACTCTGCACTGTATAGCTTTACTAATCTATAAATGGAATGTATAATTCCCTGGACTGTATAGCTTTATATCTATAAATGGAATATATAATACTCTGCACTGTATAGCTTTACTAATCTCTAAATGGAATCCATAATACTCTGCACTGTATAGCTTTACAAATCTATAAATGGAATGTATAATACTCTGCACTGTATAGCTTTACTAATCTATAAATGGAATGTATAATACTCTGCACTGTATAGCTTTACTCATCTATAAATGGAATGTATAATACTCTGCACTGTATAGCTTTACTAATCTATAAATGGAATGTATAATACTGTGTTTACACTGTATAGCTTTATTAATCTTTAAATGGAATGCATAATACTCTGCACTGTATAACTTTACTAATCTATACATGGAATGTATAATACTCTGCACTGTATAGCTTTACTAATCTATAAATGGAATGTATAATTCTCTGCACTGTATAGCTTTACTAATCTATAAATGGAATGTATAATGCTCGGCACTGTATAGCATTACTAATCTATAAATGGAATGTATAATACTCTGCTCTGTACAGCTTTACTAATCTATAAATGGAATGTATAATACGCTGCACTGTATAGCTTTACTAATCTATAAATGGAATGTACAATACTCTGCACCGTATAGCTTTACTAATCTCTAAATGGAATGTATAATACTCTGCAGTGTGTAGCTTTATTAATATCTAAATGGAATGTATAATACTCTGCACTGTATGCTTTACTAAGCTATAAATGGAATGTATAATACTGTGTTTGCACGGCACAGCTTTACTAATCTATAAATGGAATGTAAAATACTCTGGACTGTATGGCTTTGCTAATCTATAAATGGAATGTATAATACTCTGCACTGTATAACTTTACTAATCTATAAATGGAATGTATAATACTCTGCACTGTATAGCTTTACTAATCTATAAATGGAATGTATAATGCTCTGCACTGTATAGCATTACTAATCTATAAATGGAATGTATAATACTCTGCTCTGTATAGCTTTACTAATCTATAAATGGAATGTATAATACTCTGCACTGTATAGCTTTACTAATCTATAAATGGAATGTATAATACTCTGCACCGTATTCCTTTACTAATCTTTAAATGGAATGTAGAATACTCTGCAATGTGTAGCTTTACTAATATCTAAATGGAATGTATAATACTCTGCGCTGTATAGCTTTACTAATCTATAAATGGAATGTATAATACTCTGCACTGTATAGCTTTAGTAATCTATAAATGGAATGTATAATACTGTGCCCTGTATAGCTTTAGTAATCTATAAATGAAATGTATAGTACTCTGCACTGTATAGCTTTACTAAGCTATAAATGGAATGTATAATACGGTGTTTGCACTGTATAGGTTTACTAATCTATAAATGGAATGTATAATATTTTGCACTGTATAGCTTTACTAATCTATAAATGGAATGCATAATACCCTGCACTTTATAGCTTCACTAATCTGCGCAGTGGTGCAGTGGTTAACGCTGTCACCTCACAGCAAGAGGTTCTCCGGTTCGATTCTTGGCTGGGGTGCCTTCTGTGTGGAGTTAGCATGTTCTCCCTGCATTCGAGTGGGTTTCCTCCCACATTCTAAAGACATGCTTCTGGAGCATTTCTCCCTGGGCCTCCGCTGAAAACAGGATCTGTGGATCCTAGTCGGACTTTCCCGGTCAAAAAATGTAAAATAAAAAAAATAAAATAATCTGTAAATAAAATGTATAATACTCTGCAGTATATAGCTTTACTAATCTATAAATGGAATGTATAATACTCTGAACCGTATAGCTTTACTAATCTATAAATGGAATGTATAGTACTCTGCACTGTATAGCTTTACTAATCACTAAATGGAATGTATATTACTTTGCACTGTATAGCTTTACTAATCTATAAATGGAATGTATAATACTCTGCAGTGTATAGCTTTACTAATCTCTAAATGGAATATATAGTACTCTGCAATGTATAGCTTTACTAATCTTTAAATGGAATGTATAATACTTTGCACTGTATAGCTTTAGTAATCTATCAATGGAATGTATAATACTCTGCTTTGTATAGCTTTACTAATCTACAAATGGAATGTATAATACTGTGCACTGTATAGCTTTACTAATCTATAAATTGAATGTATAATACTCTGAACCGTATAGCTTTACTGATGTATAAATGGAATGTATAGTACTCTGCACTGTATAGCTTTACTAATCTCTAAATGGAATGTATATTACTCTGCACTGTGTAGCTTTACTATTCTATAAATGGAATGTATAATATTCTGCACTGTATAGCTTTACTAATCTATAAATGGAATGCATAATACTCTGCACTGTATAGCTTTACTAATCTATAAATTGAATGCATAATACTCTGCACTATGTAGCTTTACTAATCTATAAATGGAATGTATAATACTCTGCACTGTATAGCTTTACTAATCTATAAATGGAATGTATAATACTGTGTTTACACTGTATAGCTTTATTAATCTATAAATGGAATGTATAATACTGTGCCCTGTATAGCTTTAGTAATCTGTAAATGGAATGTATAATACTCTGCAATGTATGCTTTACTAAGCTATAAATGGAATGTATAATACTGTGTTTGCACGGTACAGCTTTACTAATCTATAAATGGAATGTAAAATACTCTGCACTGTATGGCTTTGCTAATCTATAAATGGAATGTATAATACTCTGCACTCTTTAACTTTACTAATCTATAAATGGAATGTATAATACTCTGCACTGTATAGCTTTACTAATCTATAAATGGAATGTATAATTCTCTGCACTGTATAGCTTTACTAATCTGTAAATGGAATGTATAATGCTCTGCACTGTATAGCATTACTAATCTATAAATGGAATGTATAATACTCTGCTTTGTATAGCTTTACTAATCTATAAATGGAATGTATAATGCTCTGCACTGTATAGCTTTACTAATCTATAAATGGAATGTATAATACTCTGCACCATATAGCTTTACTAATCTCTAAATGGAACGTAGAATCCTCTGCAGTGTGTATCTTTACTAATATATAAATGGAATGTATACTACTCTGCACTGTATAGCTTTACTAATCTATAAATGGAATGTATAATACTCTGCACTGTATAGCTTTAGTAATCTATATATGGAATGTAGAATACTGTGCCCTGTATAGCTTTAGTAATCTATAAATGAAATGTATAGTACTCTGCACTGTATAGCTTTACTAAGCTATAAATGGAATGTATAATACTATGTTTCACCATACAGCTTTACTTATCTATAAATGGAATGTAAAATACTCTGCATGTATATCTTTGCTAATCTATAAATGGAATGTATACTACTTTGCATTCTATAGCTTTACTAATCTATAAATGGAATGCATAATACTCTGCGCTGTATAGCTTTACTAATCTATAAATGGAATGTATAATACTGTGCACTGTATAGCTTTACTAATCTATAAATGGAATGTATAATACTTTGCACTGTATAGCTTTACTAACCTATAAATGGAATGCATAATACTCTGCACTGTATAGCTTTACTAATCTATAAATGGAATGTATAATTCTCTGGACTGTATAGCTTTATATCTATAAATGGAATATATAATACTCTGCACTGTATAGCTTTACTAATCTCTAAATGGAATCCATAATACTCTGCACTGTATAGCTTTACAAATCTATAAATGGAATGTATAATACTCTGCATTGTATAGCTTTACTAATCTATAAATGGAATGTATAATACTCTGCACTGTATAGCTTTACTAATCTCTAAATGGAATGTATAATACTCTGCACTGTATAGCTTTACAAATCTACAAATGGAATGTATAATACTCTGCACTGTATACCGTTACTAATCTATAAATGGAATGTATAATACTCTGCACTGTATAGCTTTACTAATCTATAAATGGAATGTATAATACTCTGCAGTGTATAGCTTTACTAATCTCTAAATGGAATATATAATACTCTGCAATGTATAGGTTTACTAATCTCTAAATGGAATGTATAATACTTTGCACTGTATAGCTTTACTAATCTATAAATGGAATGTATAATACTGTGTTTGCACTGTATAGCTTTACTAATCTATAAATGGAATGTATAATACTCTGCACAGTATACCTTTACTAATCTATAAATGGAATGTATAATACTCAGCACTGTATAGCTTTACTAATCTATAAATGGAATGTATAGTAAAGCTGTAGTGCAGAGTATACATTCCATTTATAGAGTAGGCATTTATAGATTAGTTATACATTCCATTTATAGATTAGTAAAGCTATACAGTGCAGAGTATTAATCTATAAATGGAATGTATAATACTCTGCACTGTATAGCTTTACTAATCTATAAATGGAATGTATAATACTCTGCACTGTATAGCTTTACTAATCTATAAATGGAATGTATAATACTCTGCATTGTATAGCTTTACCAATCTATAAATGGAATGTATAATTCTCTGCACTGTATAGCTTTACTAATTTATAAATGGAATGTATAATACTTTGCACTGTATAGCTTTACTAATCTATAAATGGAATGCATAATACTCTGCACTGTATAGCTTTACTAATCTATAAATGGAATGTATAATTCCCTGGACTGTATAGCTTTATATCTATAAATGGAATATATAATACTCTGCACTGTATAGCTTTACTAATCTCTAAATGGAATCCATAATACTCTGCACTGTATAGCTTTACAAATCTATAAATGGAATGTATAATACTCTGCACTGTATAGCTTTACTAATCTATAAATGGAATGTATAATACTCTGCACTGTATAGCTTTACTAATCTCTAAATGGAATGTATAATACTCTGCAGTGTATAGTTACTAATCCATAAATGGAATGCATAATACTCTGCACTGTATAGCTTTACTAATCTATAAATGGACTGTATAATACTTTGCACTGTATAGCTTTACAAATCTACAAATGGAATGTATAATACTCTGCACTGTATACTGTTACTAATCTATAAATGGAATGTATAATACTCTGCACTGTATAGCTTTACTAATCTATAAATGGAATGTATAATACTCTGCAGTGTATAGCTTTACTAATCTCTAAATGGAATATATAATACTCTGCAATGTATAGGTTTACTAATCTCTAAATATTATGTATAATACTTTGCACTGTATAGCTTTACTAATCTATAAATGGAATGTATAATACTGTGTTTGCACTGTATAGCTTTACTAATCTATAAATGGAATGTATAATACTATGCACAGTATACCTTTACTAATCTATAAATGGAATGTATAATACTCAGCACTGTATAGCTTTACTAATCTATAAATGGAATGTATAGTAAAGCTGTACAGTGCAGAGTATTATACATTCCATTTATAGATTAGTAAAGCTATACAGTGCAGAGTATTATACATTCCATTTATAGATTAGTAAAGCTATACAGTGCAGAGTATTAATCTATAAATGGAATGTATAATACTCTGCACTGTATAGCTTTACTAATCTATAAATGGAATGTATAATACTCTGCAAAGATTAATACTCTGCACTGTATAGCTTTACTAATCTATAAATGGAATGTATAATACTCTGCACTGTATAGCTTTACTAATCTATAAATGGAATGTATAATACTCTGCATTGTATAGCTTTACTAATCTATAAATGGAATGTATAATTCTCTGCACTGTATAGCTTTACTAATTTATAAATGGAATGTATAATACTTTGCACTGTATAGCTTTACTAATCTATAAATGGAATGCATAATACTCTGCACTGTATAGCTTTACTAATCTATAAATGGAATGTATAATTCCCTGGACTGTATAGCTTTATATCTATAAATGGAATATATAATACTCTGCACTGTATAGCTTTACTAATCTCTAAATGGAATCCATAATACTCTGCACTGTATAGCTTTACAAATCTATAAATGGAATGTATAATACTCTGCACTGTATAGCTTTACTAATCTATAAATGGAATGTATAATACTCAGCACTGTATAGCTTTACTAATCTCTAAATGGAATGTATAATACTCTGCAGTGTGTAGTTACTAATCCATAAATGGAATGCATAATACTCTGCACTGTATAGCTTTACTAATCTATAAATGGACTGTATAATACTCTGCGCTGTATAGCTTTACAAATCTACAAATGGAATGTATAATACTCTGCACTGTATACCGTTACTAATCTATAAATGGAATGTATAATACTCTGCACTGTATAGTTTTACTAATCTATAAATGGAATGTATATTACTCTGCACTGTATAGCTTTACTAATCTATAAATGGAATGTATAATACTCTGCAGTGTATAGCTTTACTAATCTCTAAATGGAATATATAATACTCTGTAATGTATAGGTTTACTAATCTCTAAATGGAATGTATAATACTTTGCACTGTATAGCTTTACTAATCTATAAATGGAATGTATAATACTGTGTTTGCACTGTATAGCTTTACTAATCTATAAATGGAATGTATAATACTCTGCACAGTATACCTTTACTAATCTATAAATGGAATGTATAATACTCAGCACTGTATAGCTTTACTAATCTATAAATGGAATGTATAGTAAAGCTGTACAGTGCAGAGTATTATACATTCCATTTATAGATTAGTAAAGCTATACAGTGCAGAGTATTATACATTCCATTTATAGATTAGTAGTTAGTATACATTCCATTTATAGATAGTGCTTACAGTGCAGAGTATTAATCTATAAATGGAATGTATAATACTCTGCACTGTATAGCTTTACTAATCTATAAATGGAATGTATAATACTCTGCACTGTATAGCTTTACTAATCTATAAATGGAATGTATAATTCTCTGCGCTGTATAGCTTTACTAATCTATAAATGGAATGTATAACACTCTGCACTGTATAACTTTACAAATCTATGGACTTAATGCATAATACTTTGTTTGCAATGTATAGCTTTATAGTGAAATGTAGGAATATGTGTTCTCTGTGTATGTATGAATTTTAACTTCATTGCATATCTTTTCTCCATGGGGCTCCACTGAAAATGGGCCCAGTGGACTACTCTGGTAAACAAATGCAAATAAATCAATAAATATATGAAATTGTACAATAAAATTAAGACTGGGCCTGCCTTATCTGATACAGCCTTTGCTCTTTTGGAGGTTCATCAAGGATTATTGTTTGCCCCAATACTATTATCTGGTTTTATAAATAAAGTGCTTTTAGACCTCCTTTATCTTCGACCCCTGCTTTATGCTGATGGCATACTTATCTGTAGATCCAATTCTTCTCACAACATTATCCAAAATCAACTTCAAGCTGGCCTTCTACAACTAAAAAAGTTAGCTTTGTTCTAAAAAAATGCTTCTCAACCCTAAAAAACAATACCATGCTGTTTGGCAGAAAGAAAAGACTCACTAAAGCCACTGGCCTGTCCATATAAAGGACCTAGACAATAACATAACTGAATCCACCATGTCATTTAGATTCCTTGGGATTTGGCTTGACCAATCCTTCAGCTTACAAGACCACATGCAGAAAATCAGATCCAAAGTCAACTAAATCTTAATTTGGGCCCAAACATTAGCTCATTACCTCTCACAACCTGCTAGAGCAACCTTGGGCAAAGGTGTCTTGCTTGCATAACTGGAATATGGCCTACCGCTATTTGCCAGTCTTCTTCTTCTCCTTCTTCTTTTGGGTTTTCCCGGTTAGGGGTTGCCACAGTGGATCACCTATCCGCTCATGATTGGCATTGGAGTTTTATGGTGTCGAGTTGCCAGCCCAGTGCCCAACCTTCCACAGAAGGCACATGCACGCAGGCACTCATGCCTAGGGCCAATTTAGAGTGTCCAATCCACCTACAGCATCTCTTTGGGATGTGGGAGGAAACCGGAATTAGCACCCAGAGGAAACCCACGCGACCAGGGGGAGGACGTACAGACTCCGCACAGAAGGCACCCCAGCTGAGAATTGAACTGGAGAACCTCTTGCTATGAGGCGGCAATGCTAACCGCTGCACCACTGCGGCTGCCCTCCTACCACTATTTGCTACTGTCTTACAAAAATACACTACCACTTTACAATCTCTTTCTAATAAAATCTGCCTTTCATCACCAACTCTTCTTGGCATGAACATCACTACAGCGCCTTGGAAAAGGCAAACTGGCTACTCATTCAAGGCAGATCCAACCTCTTTCATGGCTCCCTTCTATTCAAACTCCTAAACAAAGGCACAGCATCCCTCCTAACTATGAGACTAAATACATCCAACCCATACTGCAACCTAAGAAGCCAGTCCACTAATGGCCATCCTTTCATAACTTCATCCACTAAACTTCATTCCACAGACCACAGCTTTTCTTTTCTTGCCCCTAAACTGTGGTGATCCTTGACACTGTGGTGACCTGAAATCAGGGGCTACAAAAAGTTCAGACCTTAGTTCAAACAATGCCTAACTGGACAATATAAAAGTGCACATGCCAGAACACAGGTCATTTCACCAAACTCCCATGGTTGCACTATTACAGTCATCCCAGATAACCTTGGCTGCTCAGTCTCGTAACTTCTCCAGCTGATAAACTCAACCCCTCTGCTTCCCCAATGGCCTTATCCATTCCCTGCTATGTACCTAATATCCACTTCTCATGTTATTATCTCTATTTTTGTAGCTGTTAATAGTCTGCAGTTCCTACTCTCTTCACTGCAAAAATGTCCCTCAATACTTGTATGTACTATGCATGTTCTTTTGTTTGGATCACATTTACTTCACCTATTACACCTGTATTATGCACTATGTAGTCCTGATTCCACTTACTTTTAAATCTTCTTGTAAATATGTGTATATTGTTTATATGTATTTCGTGTTTTGTCACTGTACTGGGTAATTTAGTTCTACCTTTAATCTTACTTTACTGTTGTTGCTATGTATGTAACCCAGGCTGAGGCAACACATGGTCAGATTTGATCAGAATTCCACCCTAGTTAACAAAATTAAGTAAAACAAACAATTAGAGTAGTCCAAATGTTCCCAACTAAGAAGATTTCAGGCTTAAAGACCCTGAGCTACCAAATGAAACTGGAAGCTTTATCCTTTTGCTCAGTATATCACAGACTGTTATGGGATGACCTATAACTTGGCTTTTGTCCCATTATGTAGTCTGTTGTCCATGACCTCCTGTATGTCTGAAATCTAATAGTTTAGCAAACACCAGAACCAGGGACCTAAATCTTCACCTAAATAGAATGCAAAGGAGAGATAGATTACTAATGCAGCACCCCCTATATCTGGAATAAAGTGCCCCCACAGATTATGCAGTGTGCTACATTACCATTCTTCATCTAGAACCTGGTTGGCTGAAACATTGCCCTTAAATTTATCCCAGGACTAACTGGCCTCGCCCTCCTTGAGAAAGGAGATACAACCAAAGGGAGGGTATTGTCAAGGTGATGGTCACAACACTAAAATGCCCCGAAACTCCTCTGAATCCTATCTTTATTTAAATGTATTAACCAGGTTCGGGCTCTGATCTGTAGCAACATGTTTCAGGCTCAATGCGGTCATGAAAAAGAAACACACCAACTTTAAACAATATAATTGCTACCTAGCTGCATATTTAGGGATTGTGCAGCTGTTATAGAATTTGTTTGAAATTCTTTACCTGCCACTACCTTGTAAAACCCTTTTCATCAGGGTTTAAGCATTACATTTGCTTGTATTTGGCCGCTTGGTATCACGTAACTTTTAGTTATGTACTTACCATAACTTTAGATGTTTGGGATCCATCTCGCCTACATTCAATACTGATGGGCTCGGAGCCGATCCCTCGGCTCCGACTCGGCACGCTATGCTATAGAGCGAGGCCTCTTATTGGCTGAGCTATTTCATATCCCAGGATGCACCACCACTAATCCCCCAGATCTTGTTTGTCCGCATTCATGCACACATGCACAACTTGTTTATATAACATTGTTAGATGTTTCAAGATGAAACAACAGGATTCGGACCTTCTGATATCCTCTGATCTCCAAGGAAGGGGGAAGGAGGGTGGGTTATTAGAATGTAGGCGAGATGGATCCCAAACATCTAAAGTTATGGTAAGTACATAACTAAAAGATGTTATGTGATCCTATCTCACCTACATTCAATACTGATGGGACAGCGTCCCTAGCACCTAAATCCTGGGTGGCTCATTGGAAAACACTCTTGAGCACTGTGGAACCAAATGAAGCTCGTCCTCTAGATGCCACATCCAATTTGTAGTGGGAAATGAAAGTGTAAGGGAAGACCATGTAGCCGCAGCACAAATGTCACTAATGGCAAGCTTAGAATGAAATGCTATCGAAGTAGCCATAGCCCTTGTAGAATGAGCTTTGACAGAGGTGGTAAGCTCTTTATTAGAATAAGAATAAGCTTGAGTAATACAGTCCCTGATCCATTTGGCAATAGTGACCTTTGTGATGGCTTTGCCCAATTTATTGTCCGCAAAGGATACAAACAACTGATCTGTTTTTCTTGTTTGTTTGGTCCTATCTAAATAAAAACGCAACTGCCTGTGGACATCTAATGTATAGAATATGAATTCCGCTTTGTTAGAATACTTCGGAAAGAAGACTGGAAGTTCTAATGATTGTTGTAGGCAGAAACTGGGACAAAGGATGGATTTGGCCTGAGAGATACTCTGTCTTTGTGAAAAACCAAGTACGGAGGTTTTACAGACAAAGCTTGAAGCTCTGAAACCCTTCTGGCAGAAGTAATTGCCACCAGAAAGGCAGTCTTCCACGATAGAAATTTTAAATCACATGTCGCTGCCGGTTCGAAGGGGAAGGAAGTTAAGGCGTGTAACACCACATCGAGATCCCATGGAGGAGCAGGATGAGAAATCGGAGGTCTTAAAAGCACAGTACCTTTCAAGAAGGTCTTACACAATCTGTTGCTCATTAAAGGTGGGTTTATAGATTCGTGAAAATTGGAAATAGCTGCCAATTGAACCTTGATGGTAGAGACTGAAGAGCCTTGATTGAAAAGAGAAGTTAGAAATTTCAGTACTTCTGATACAGGAATAGTGATGGGATCCAGACCCCGGAGTTGAGCCCAAATAGCAAATCTTTTCCATTTGCTAGAATACAATTTCTTTGTAGCAGACTTGTGGGCCGAAGATAAAATGTGTACAACTTCTGGATCCAAGGTATGACTCCTGACTATAGTCGGAAGAGGAGGAGCCAAGTCAATTTTAAGGTGTGTAGGGACTGGTGGAATAGTCCCGACTGATGAACCAATAGGTCTGGGATCTGATCCAGGAACCATGGACCTTCCAGAGCATATTTCCGAAGATAGGGGAACCATACTTGACGAGGCCAGTAAGGAGCAACTAAGATCATTTTGCTCCCCAAGGGAGATGCCTTTTGGATCACCCTGGGAAGGAGAGGAACTGGGGGGAAGGCATAAAGCAAGCCGGTGGGCCACAGACGGGCTAGTGCGTCCATAGGGCTCTTCCCCGGAGCCGGGGTGAGGGAGAAGAACTTTTTGCACTTCGCATTCAGTGGAGTCGCAAAGAGGTCGCAACACGGAACTCCCCATTTGCTGAAAATCTGATTTGCAACTGTAATGTTCAGAGACCATTCGTGAGGGGAGAGGATGGTTCTGCTCAGTCTGTTGGCTATCACATTGGACTTACCCGGGATATGAGTAGCCACTAGAAAGCGTTTGGTCGACACTGCCCATTCCCAAACTCTCATGGCCTCTCTGCAAAGGGGATAGGATCTGGTCCCTCCCTGTTTGTTCAGGTACCAGACCACTGACATGTTGTCTGAGTGAACGGCAATTACGCCCTGAGGGAGGTAATCGTGAAGGGTTTGAAGGGACAGAAGCACCGCCCTCATTTCTAGGATGTTGATATGAAGTAGGGTCTCTTCTGGGTGCCATTTGCCTTGGACTGACCTGCCCAGGGAATGCCCCCACCCCATCTGGGAGGCGTCCGTGGTCAAAGTGGCCACAGGAGGAGGTGGAACAAAGGGTCGTCCCTGATCCAGATTGGAGGGCACCAGCCACCAGCGAAGGTCCCGTTTGCAGGTTTCCGTGATCCATATGAGGTGACTGAGAGGGAGTTCCTGAAAGGACCACTGAGCTGAAAGAAGCCACTGGAGAATTCTCATGTGCAGTCTTGCTAGGGGAACTAGAAGAACCGTGGCAGACATGGATCCCAATAGCTGCAGTACCATTCTGGCTGGGGCTTTGGATCTGGGAAGTAAGGCTCGAACTTGAGCCTGTATGGTTTGTATCCTGTCTGTAGGTAGATAGACCCGCATTCGGTTTGAGTCTATCTCTACTCCGATGAATCTTATGCGTTGAGATGGCAGCAACACAGATTTTGGCCAATTGAAGGTGATTCCAAGGGAATTGCCCAGTGATATCGTGGCTTGTAGGCTCTGCAATAGTAGATGCTTGGAGGTGGCAGTTTGGAGCCAGTCGTCTAGATACGGAAACACCTGGAATCCTAGACTTCTCAGGTGAGCAGTCACTACCGCCAAACATTTGGTGAACACCCTGGGGGCTGTGGTGAGACCAAAGGGCAGCGCACAGAACTGAAAATGACTGCCTCCTAGGCTGAAGCGCAGATTTCTCCTGGACGCTTGATGTACCATGATATTGTAATAAGCGTCCTTTAGATCTATGGAGCACATCCAAACACCTTTCTCCAGCAATGGGAGAATGGTTTGTAGGGTGACCATTCAGAACTTGGACTTTTTGACTGAACGGTTTAGAATGCTGAGATCCAAAATGGGCCTCAAGTCCCCGGTCTTTTTTGGCACCAAAAAGAATCTTAAGTAAGTCCCTAATCCGATCTGGTCTGCAGGGACCGGTTGGATGACTCCCTTTTGCAGCAGCTTTGAAACTTCTGAGGCTGCAGTTTCCCGTTGACTGGGTGGCGGGTCCGGGATTTTTTTGGACTGAGGTGGAGAGTGAGAGAAAGGGATTGCGTTACCTTCGGCGATAATTCGAAGCACCCATCGGTCCTGAGTGATACCTTCCCAGGCTTTTAGGTGCCTCGAAAAACGACCCCCGACTGGCTCCGGAGCTGCACAGTCGGGCAATCCCTCAGGGACTGTGAAAGGCTGAAGAGCCACGAAAGGACTCACGGTCTCCAGTGTTGCGAGGGCCTCTGCCGCCTCTGGGACGGCATCTTCCAGAAGAATTTCCCCCTCCCCTGCCTCTGGAAGGGGGATCGTCCTGCTGTGAGGGGTAAGACTTCTGAGATCTACGGAACCACATTTTCCCTCCTCTTTTAGCCTTGGGGTAAGGCCGAAAGGGAGTGGAAAATCGTGCCCCTACAGCAGTCAAAGTCTTACCTTGTTGCTCGCAGTGGGTCAGTGTGTCCTTTACCTTGGGTCCAAACAAGGAGGACCCATCAAAGGGGGCATCGGCAAAGGAAGACTTAAAGGCCTCCGCAAAATGACACAGGCGGAGCCAGGCTTGTCTCCGTAGAGCAATGCCTGTACTGCCGCTCTACTCTTCGCCGCATAAGAAATGAGCCTCATGGACGAGTTTGAAATGGACGACAGTGTAGCCAGCTGAGAGTCAACCGTCTGGGCCAGCTCCTCAGGCAGGTTACCCAAGAGGGTATCGGAAAGTTCTTTAATCAGATCCTCTGACATCTGGTAAAGTGCGTGAGATAGTTCAAGGACCTTAATGTAAAGGCTGCTGAACTTAGGGTGCGCCACCGCACCGATCCATGCTCCTAGACTCCTTATTAGGAGGATGGACGGACATCGAAGCCTCTGCTACATCTTGCTGGGTAGCAGATGCCACCACCAAAGCATCTACAGCCACACCTTTCGTCAGAAACTCTTTTCCGGGGTGCTGACAGGAACTTATTAGGACGAGCAGACACCGGTTCCACAGAGTCTGGGTGTTCCCCCTTCGACAGATCAAGTCCAAGAGCTCGTAAGGGCGGAGACACCCAGGAGGTGGAGGGCTGAGCCCAAGGCCTTAAGGAACACCGACTCATCAGCAGAAGGGGTTTGGATTGCCAGCCTCGTTGTTTAAGGGCTTCCAGGATGTCTGCAAAGGAGACATCATCTGAGGACGACTTAGGGGACCCCTCTGCATCATCGAGATCAGTGTCTGATGTAAGAGACTCATCAGGGGAGTCAACGTGCTTCCTCTTGCACGATCTTTTCCTGGGGGGTTCCTCTGAAGAAGCTTCAGAAGGACCTCCAGGAGGGGGGGGAACACCAGTGGGGGTAACCTCAGGCCCCGGGGCTCCGCTGTCTAAGGACAGGGGGACTGTCAAAGACCCAGTCTCGGTATGCAGGGAAGGAGCTGGGGAGACCGTGGAGGTAGCCAAAGATGATTTGGCTAACGCACTCCTCATAGCCCTGAAGGCGGGACCACCAGAATCCTGGGAAGGTCCCACCTCCATGGCCACGACGGTAGACGGCACTCCCGCAGCCGACGCACCGAGAGGAAGGCTTGGGACCGAAAACATCAGTCCCGCGCCCCGGGCCGACAGAAGAAGTCCAGACAAACTCCGACTCAAGAGCCGGAGTTGGAGTAAGGGTCGGGCCCGACCCTAAAACCTCCATCGGTTCCACCAGCACCGGCTCCAACAGTGCCGAGGCTGTTGGAGGAGGAACCATAGTAGCAGGGTGGACCATCGGCCCGGCCGAATGGGCTGGAGCCGAAACTAACTTTTGAAACACCGGAGACTGGAAGAGTCTTAGGAGCACCCTGTCGATGTCCGAATCAGACATCTTGAAGGATGTAGATGACACCGATCGGGTCCGAACTGATTTCTCCATCGGCTCCATAGGACTAGGGGACCGGCTCCGAATGGATTCGATTACTATCGGTTCCGAGGGAGATCTCAAAACAATTTCCCTCGGTGCCGATGAGGACTTCGGCCGAAGGGAAGAGTCTGAGCCGGCAACCCTCATCGGCTCCAATATCAGTGGAGCCGATGAAGGTGACCCGCCTCTCGATGCCCCAGTCCTCGGCTCCGAAACCAGAGGGGTCGAGACTGGAGGCATCGAGGCAGACCATTCCGCCCTCGGCTCCGAAGTCCGTGGAGCCGTGGAGAAGCCTGGCTAGGTTTTTTGGCAGTCGGTTCCGACAGACTGGCCGGAGCCGACGCTTTTTTCGTTTTTCGTAGGAGAGGAAGAGGAAGATAAAGCCTCTTCGAAGGATGGCTTAATCAACCCTTTTAAAATTAATTTATTCTTCCTCTCCTGGAGGACTCTCGATGAAAAGGCGTGACACGCTACAGGACTCTTGTAGGTGCTTGGCGCCTAAACAATAAACGCACGAGGAGTGGTTGTCCGTTATGGACATTTTGTAACCACACCTCGCGCACTTTTTAAACCCAGAGGGTCTATGCTCTTTAGACATGCTGACAAACCTGTAAGATTAATAACACAGAAAAACTAAGCAAGTTTTAAGTTTTAAATTTAAAGTTTTTTTTTTTTTTTTTTTTTTTTTTTAGACAAAACAATTCAGTACTAGTAGCACAAACACAGAAAAAAAAAGGGTCAAGACCCTCTAACTTAAGCAGGTACTTGACACAAAAAACGCTAGATAGTAATAGAAATAGAAAATAGGGGAAGGCCCCTCTAACTTAAACGGGAAACCTTCCCTTAACGAAAAAAACACAATTTCCTCAACAGATTTTCTTAAAACACACTCGTACCACAACAATAGCTGTTAAAACAGCTTTTGGGTTCAAATAAGCAAATTTCCTGACAGAAAAAGTCTGAATAAAACAGTACTTAGCCCAGCCAAGTTTGAGACCACGTCCTAGCTTGTAAACGGCAAACGAGATCTGGCGGATTAGTTCATAGGTTCATAGGTTCATAGGTTCGTACTAGGCTATCTGCCCAAGGGCATTTATAAGCCTAGCCCAGAGTTTTTGTGGCTTTCGCCACCCCTTTAGTTTGAAGAAAACTATGCCCATTGTTTTGCTGTGCCTCTGTCAAGCAGAGACACTGAGGTAATCCCTGGGGTATATCTGCGATCTCCCATCCATTGGTCAAGATTTCTCTTGAACATGGCCAGCGAAGTGCTCTGCCTCACATGTACCAGGATTTTGTTCCACAGCATAGGGAGTCTTTGGGTGATGAATCTGTCCATCCAGCATGTCCTATTAATGACCGTGTCAAGGTTTAAGTCTCCTGCCCTTGTAGTTCTGAGGGATCTAGATTTTTTGAGGTGAAGCATGTTCATCAAATCTGGGTTTGACATGGCCTTGTATGTCAGGCACAGGTCACCTCTGAGCAGGCTGTGTTTACCGAATAGAGCTGAAGTTCTTTCAGTCGGGCAGCATAAGACATATTTTGAGACCCTTTATCCTTTTGGTGAGGAACTTTGGGGCCTTTCCAGCTGCTGCAGGTGTCGGGTCAGATACATTCAATGGAGCATTGTACTCAATCATTGGTCTGATGAGTGATGAGTACAGGGGGACGATGACCTCCCTTGATCTAGATGTGAATCCCTTCATGATCAGGTGGGCAATGTAGAAGGTCTTCCTAACTACTTTAGCAATGTGAGTATCAAACGATAGGTTACTGTCAACCTGAGTCCCCAGATCTCTGATAACTTCTTCTGTGCTCAGTGGATTGCCACCTATATGGTAGCTAGGAGTAACCTTGTTTTTCCTGAAGGGTATGACTATGCATTTCTTGGCGTTTAACTTTAGGCCATGGCTCTGGCACCAGTTATACCCTTCTGAAGGATATCTGTGTCAGATGTGTTTTCGACTATGGCGCCCAGTTTGCAGTCATCTGCAAACTTTGTCAGCCATACCCCTCCTGTGTTTGCTTGTACTTCAGAAAAGTAGATGCCAAACAAGAGTGGGCCCAGGACTGAGCCCTGTGGGACTCCACTTGTGACAGGCTTTGAGTCTGACATGGCGCCAGCAACTCTGACCCTGTGGGTTCTGTCACTTAGCCAGTTTGCAACCCATCTTGTGATGTATGGGTTTACATTTAAGCTGATGAGTTTTTTGATGATACCTGAGTGGGGTATTGTGTCAAAAGCCTTTGCCAGGTCGAGGTAGGCTGTATGGACTGCCTTTCCCTCATCAATGGCCTTGGTGACTGTTTCGAAAAAGTCGACCAAGTTTAAAAGGCATGATCTGCCTTTGACAAAGCCAAACTGGGTTGGATCCAAAGTCTGCAAGTTCCCTATGTCTTTATTTATGAGTTCCATTATGGTCCTCTCCATGGCTTTGCAGATCAGGCTTGTCAAGCTGATTAGATGGTAATTTCCAGGGTCGGTGGAGGCACCGCCTTTGTGAAGTGGGACCACAGTTGCCGTGCGCCACTCCTTGGGCAATGATCCTGAGGTGAGGCTAAGATTAAACAACTGTCCTAACTGTGGGTTTAATTCCTCGTTGAGTTCATGGAGCACACAGCCGGGGACACCATCCGGTCCCATGGATGCTGTGTTTTTCGCCTTAGAGAGAGCAGTTCTCACCTGGGCGTTAGAGATGTTTGGGGGGCTACAATCCTCTGGTATAGATATCTCTCCTTTGGGGAGGGGAGAGTTTGCACTGAACCTGTCAGCCAGTATATTGGCAATGTCTGTAGGTTCAGTAATTTTCACATCATTTTGAACTAATTCTGAGCATATCTGTGAGTTTCCTCCAAGGTTTCTAACATAGCTAAAGAAGGCCTTATGATTGTCTTTTGAGTCCTTAGCGATTTTTCTCTCAAAATTTGCTTTGGATGATTTTATGAGAGCTCTTAGTTTTTTACTTATAGTGATCAAAGGTGTCTTACCTTTTAAGGATTTTGCTCTGTCTTGTAGTAGCTTCCTCCTTTTGTTGTAGAGCTTGTTTATGGCTGGGGTCCACCAGACTGGACGCTTGCCTTTGGTACAAAGAGTCTTTGTTTTGTTTGGGATTGCCTGATCCATGCAGTCCTGTAGGTGCTATTAGAAGGCGTTTGTAAGTGATTCAGCGGCTTGGGTAATGTTTATCACTGGCTCGGGCCTTAAAGGAGACCACACTAGTCTTTAGAAAAGTGAAGTCGGCTTTTGAGAAGTTTTTCACTGTGGTCTTTTTTATCTCAGGTGGGGGCGGGATGAGGACCTCCAGTGAGATTAGTTTATGATCTGATCTCACCAGTGAGGGGTATACTTCCGGTGTTGAACATTGTGATCCCATGTTCGTGATGATGAGGTCAAGCATGTTTTCACCTCTTGTGGGGATGGTGACTAGTTGTTCCATGGCATTTGAGTTTATGAACTCCAGGAATCTTTGGGCTAGAGTGTTTGGGCTTGAGTAGTGATCCCAGTCTATATTAGGGTAGTTGAAGTCACCTAGTATGATGGTGTTTGGAGATACATTTATCCCCTCCAGTGTTTTCAGGAAGGCTATGTGAGTTTCCTGAGTTTGAGAGGGTGGCCTGTAGCATGCTACAAATTGCAGAGCAGTTTTGCCTATGGTTAATTGCACCTGGATGGTCTCCGATGCATCGTGCGTTGCCACCAACCTTGAGGTATGGGTGTCCTTGATGAATATGGACACCCCCCCTCCTTTCTTGGTGTTGTGTGGATTTTGGGACCGGAACGCATGGTATGAGTTAAAACCTAATAGTGCCGGGGTGCTCTCAGTAGCCTTGAACCAGGTTTCAGTCACAGCACAGACATCGATGTTCTCCATACTGAGAAGGGCCTCGAGTGCGTGCATCTTGAGGTTGAGACTTCTGGCATTGAGCAGCATTACCCTTAGTTTTTTTCCTTTTTTGTGTTCTAGGGTGGTAGGTTTAGAATTTGAGCCTTGCCTAAAAAAGGCACTATAGGGGTGGCAAGAGCCTTTGCCAAAATCCGGAATCCCAGGGGTGACAGGTGCAAGCCGTCCCTTGCGAAGCAGCGTGGCTTGTCCAGCATGTCATCCCAGGCAGACAGACATTGGATCCCCTTTGAATGACACCAGAGTTTAAGCCAATTATTAAAGCTGATCATCTTATCTTCGTATTGTGGCATCATTCTTGGTGAAGGTAGGATACTGCTCAAGGTCAGGGTCATACCTGCCTGGGCTACATAATCAGAGAGCTCCTCAATGTCTCTTTTCATGTAGTCCAAGGAGGTACGTCTCAGGTTGTTTACACCAGCATGGACAATGACTGAGTTGTACTTGTACCTGCTGTTGAGAGACCTGAGTGCTTGCGTTATGTGGCGGATTCTAGCGCCCGACAGGCAGCTTACTGTGACCTTTTCCTTACTCAATCTGGTGAGCGGGACGTCAGTGTGTCTGACTATGGAGTCACCAATGACGCAGTGTGTCTGGCATTGTGTTTGGCCTTAAGGGCTGTGACTGTTTAGCACACTGACTGTGTGGTCTATGTGTTGCATGTGTTGTGTCTTGAGGTGGTGGTTGTTTGGGTGTCTGCTTTGGTGGCCTCTGCTGTTTTGGTAGATTTTGATCAGAGCCTCCGAGTATGTCTTTGTGTGTTTATGTGTAAGATTTGAGGTTTTGATAGTGCTATGTGAGACTGGGTGTGTGGTACCTTCTCCTCCTGTCTGGTCTTGCCAGTCTTATTTTGAGAGAGCTCGGCCTCCAGTTTGGCTGTATAGTTGCATCTCTCGCATGTATTTGTGTTTTGTGGGAGAAGGAGAGGGTTGTCTGTGTACATGAGGCAATTGTAACATTGCCTCAATATTCCCAGGTTCACCAGCTGAGCAGGAGAGGACACTAGCAACTGATCCCTCGACATGCTAGAAGGAATAGATAAAAAACTTACAAAAGACTCCGGGGGATGTGGGTTCTAGGCTGGTGGAGTACTATCTATAATACGAGTGCTTTATCAAGGTGAAAGTACTGTAGGAGCAAGTGCTAGGCTTTACAGATAGAGAATAGTCTACTTGGGAATCAAGTAGAGATGAACTTTTTATTTATAGGATACGCTGGTTAGATCAGCAGTAAAGTTCGAGGAAGGTAGTTTTAAGGGAAAAATTGAAGAGTGGAATTTAGGTAGCCCGAATAGTTTAACCTTGTTTAACCGCCACTGCTCTTGTGTGCAACAGTGGCAACTCCAGCTAAAGGCTAACGCGTGCTTTATAGCAGGGGGCTGGAAAAAACAGGAAATGACCCAAAATGGCCAACGAATTACTAGTTGCTGTCTCTAACCACTCCTCTGAGGACAAACAAGCAGCTCAGTACTCCCCACTCCCACTGGTGAGTAAAGAAACTACCTCTGGCCACACAAGAAAATGGAGGAAACAGGAACAAAATACAAAGCCCAGGGATCAGCAAAATCTGATCACTGGAACAACTAGCTAGGAAAGTTTAGGAAAGGAGAAGTATTTTTTTTGTTTTTTTTTTTAGTTTTTTTGCAAACAGACAGAAAAAATACAGTAAATGCTTTGGTATTCGACTAAATTGCTATCAAAGGCTGGTACACTTGAGTGTATTAGCCTGTTTGTTACTTTTAAGCAAAACTTTAGCCAACAAGTGCAATCAACAATTTAAGCACAGAAAAACAGGAAAATCAGGTAATAAAACAGTAATATAGGCACAAACAGTAGTCGAAAAGCTCAAAAAATCGAAAAATGCAAAATAAAATGTTTAAAAAATACTTATTATCAAGAAAGTTGCTTTTTCTGCTCTCTGCTGGCTTAGGAACTCTGCAGGGGATCACGAAGAGCTATGCCAAGTTCTCTAATGCCTGAAAAAGCCCGCCAAAGCGTGCTTTATAGCAGGGGCTGGAAAAAACAGGAAATGACCCAAAATGGCCAACGAATTACTAGTTGCTGTCTCTAACCACTCCTCTGAGGACAACAAGCAGCTCAGTACTCCCCACTCCCACTGGTGAGTAAAGAAACTACCTCTGGCCACACAAGAAAATGGAGGAAACAGGAACCAAATACAAAGCCCAGGGATCAGCAAAATCTGATCACTGGAACAACTAGCTAGGAAAGTTTAGGAAAGGAGAAGTATTTTTTTGGGGTTTTTTTAGTTTTTTTGCAAACAGACAGAAAAAATGCAGTAAATGCTTTGTTTTCGACTAAATTGCTCTCAAAGGCTGGTACACTTGAGTGTATTAGCCTGTTTGTTACTTTTAAGCAAAACTTTAGCCAACAAGTGCAATCAACAATTTAAGCACAGAAAACAGGAAAATCAGGTAATAAAACAGTAATATAGGCACAAACAGTAGTCGGAAAGCTCAAAAGATCGAAAAATGCAAAATAAAATGTTTAAAAAATACTTATAATCAAGAAAGTTGCTTTTTCTGCTCTCTGCTGGCTTAGGAACTCTGCAGGGGACCACGAGGAGCTATGCCAAGTTCTCTAATGCCAGAAAAGCCCGCCAAAGCGTGCTTTATAGCAGGGGGCTGGAAAAAACAGGAAATGACCCAAAATGGCCAACGAATTACTAGTTGCCGTCTCTAACCACTCCTCTGAGGACAAACAAGCAGCTCAGTACTCCCACTCCCACTGGTGAGTAAAGAAACTACCTCTGGCCACACAAGAAAATGGAGGAAACAGGAACCAAATACAAAGCCCAGGGATCAGCAAAATCTGATCACTGGAACAATTAGCTGGGAAAGTTTAGGAAAGGAGAAGTATTTTTTTTTTTTTTTTTTTAGTTTTTTTGCAAACAGACAGAAAAAATACAGTAAATGCTTTGGTATTCGACTAAATTGCTATCAAAGGCTGGTACACTTGAGTGCATTAGCCTGCTTGTTACTTTTAAGCAAAACTTTAGCCAACAAGTGCAATCAACAATGTAAGCACAGAAAAACAGGAAAATCAGGTAATAAAACAGTAATATAGGCACAAACAGTAGTCGAAAAGCTCAAAATATCGAAAAATGCAAAATAAAATGTTTAAAAAATACTTATTATCAAGAAAGTTGCTTTTTCTGCTCTCTGCTGGCTTAGGAACTCTAGTGGTGGTGCATCCTGGGATAAGAAATAGCTCAGCCAATAAGAGGCCTCGCTCTATAGCATAGCGTGCCGAGTCGGACCCGAGGGATCGGCTCTGAGCCCATCAGTATTGAATGTAGGTGAGATAGGATCACATAACATCATCTGTTTGGTGTGTAGTATAATGTGCCAACAGCTGAACTTTGTGTTTTGGAAGGCTGTCAACTCCATAGTCACTCTGAATCTGACACTTAAAGTTTGTTGCTATTTAACATAGTGCACTCCTGGTGGCGTAATGGTTAAGGTGCTTACCTTAGAAACACAAGGTACGGGGTTTGATTCTCACAGGGGGTAATTGGCTAGGCTTAAAATGGTCCATGAGGGCATTTAGCCTAGTAATAATCTATGAATCTATGAAAAATGCTGTTACTGTAACATTAGTTTAAACGGTTTGTCGGTAATTTCATGCTCTACCAGAGTATATAAAACTATTGACTGATCAAAATATTTACATTCACGTCATTCTTATTTATTATCTTATATTTAAATATGCTTGCTTCATGCTGTACACCTTGTGACTGTTTTCACCTCAAAAATGCAAGCTTTCTATTTAGAAAGATTTCACTACTGTGCGTTTTTGTGTGTGTGTGTGTGTGTGTGTGTGTGTGTGTGTGTGTGTGTGTGTGTGTGTGTGTGTGTGTGTGTGTGTGTGTATGAGTGCATGTGTATATGTTTATGTGTAGCTCTCTCTCTCTGGGTGTATAAAACTGTTTTCTTCATAGTTTTCAGAATAGATTGCTACTGAGCAGGGAGGAGGTAAAAAGTTTACCATCTGTGTTAAAGGCTGAGCAGCAAAAGCTAAACCGTCAAAAGGAGAGGCAGGGGAAGCTTTGCATCTTGGTTTTGAACTGGGCTACATCTTAACTGACTGCAAGTAAAAACTCAGTTTCATAAAGACACTGTCTGAATGACTTTGAGGTAGGCACTACAAGTCTTGAGTTCTTTAACCTCACAGTCTAGTGGACAAGGGCTTAAATCTGACATGACTTGATTTTGTCCATAACCATATAAGCTACTTTTCTTCTTCTCCTCTGGACTAATTTAAAATCACTCGTACCCATACCTTTACTCAGCACACTCTACAGGGCTATTTATTTAAACTCAGACTGGACATGATTTTTTGTTTAGTGAAGGCCCAGGAAGAAATGCTTTCCAAAAATGTAGAAAACATTAATACATCTAGATAGAAAAATGGACAAAGCATGGAATAAAATTAGTCTACGCACAGTCAATAAAAAGGAGTACAGTATGGTCTTAAAAGCAGTTACACAATTTCTTATGGACTAAGATATTATATAATACAATTGAAGCAAGCAGAGGTAATTCGGTAATGATCTGAATCTGAATTAATATCCAATAATTAACTTTGATAATTAAATAGGTGGGCAAATAAATCAAAACACTAAAATAGGTATGAAAAGGAAAGGAAAATATAAAGAAAGGAAGATGAGAAGGAAATATATTGTAGATTAAGAGAATCAGTGGATAACAACTTCTGGGTCAGTAATGTAAAAGTTATTATTATATGAAAATATGAGAAAATAAAGTTTTCTTGAATTGGATTGTAGGACTGATTCAGTGTTGTGAGAGTGGCAGTATTTCTCCATAATATGGAGGCTACCACAGGAAACTGGAAATTCTCAAAATAGTAGTTAGAAGAATGTGTTTTGACACAAAAATAAGTTAGTTGATTGCAGGTCCAATACTGGTATATATTGTTCAGTCGGAGAGCCAACAGCTATACATTTATTTTTCTGCTGGAAATTTGAAGATGTTAAAAATTGTAACATATTAATTATGTTGACTGAGTTTCTACCACTAATGTTGTTTTAAAGGGTCATTGTGAAAAGAGTTGTGGGAATAACTATAGTAATGATTTTGGCAGGTGTCTTATAATGATGCTCTGCTGGAATCTGAACAGTAGAGTAGATATTTACGAATATAGTCGAACTGTGGCTAAGACTTAACAGAAGGACAAATCTAGCAGTGAAAAGTCTGGCATGATTTGTTATGATGTGTTTGTCGCAGCACAGCATACCTACCTTTTTGTCTGTTTTTCAGATGACTGCATTGAAATGATAGTCAGATGTTAAATTCTGATCAAGTTCCCACCCCAAGAAGTTTGACTGGTCTGCTTGCAAACTGCGGATCCTTTGTGTTTGACAGTTACAGTATTCACATGCATCTGTTTGCATTGAGGTAAATTACACAACTTTCATCTTTGATGTTTTACGTAGAATCAAGAGCTACAAAGGCAGTCTTGGAGAAGGATAACACTAGAAAGAAGGCTATTCCTCAGTAAGTAATGATGCAGGATAAAGGTACATTTTAAGTCATGCAGATTGGATGATTTTGTAGGTATGCATCATCATCGTCCTCATCAACCCCCTTTTTCCTATTGTTTACATGGGGTTGGGGTATCATGCCAACTATTGTCACATCTCTTAATCCAGAACCACTGTCCTCCCCTCTTCAACTGTCACGCCTGCCTATCACAGGTCTTCTCTCATGCAATCCAACCAACTCTTGGCTGGATGCCTTCATGCACTCTTAACACTCTTCCCATTTCTCCCACATTTTCTTTACTAGGTTGTCTACTGCTTTTCTGTACATGTGACTAAACCACCACAATCAACTAGGGCTGCTTTGGCTTTTGCACTGATGTCTTCACTTTTCATCTGTCTTACACTGTGAATCCTACCACTCATCTAATGCACTTTACCTTCATCACCTTAAGCTTCCTCAGCCACTGCCTTCTCTGCCCAGGTTTCTGTGCCACGCAGAATTGTTGGGCAGACCACTGTTTTCTGCACTTTACGGCATTTTTGCTATTTTCTGTCTACCCCAGGACACCTTGTGCCAGTTACTTGCAGCACCTCTGATTCTAGCTTTGACATCCTCATTCAGACTTCCGCTGTCCTTAGCTACACATTCCTGATAACTGACGCTGTTAACCTGTTTGACTATTTTCATTTTATCTCAGTTCTCAGGCTTTTCTTATTCACATTTGCTGTCATTACATCTGTCTTATCTGTACTCAATTTCATCCCATGTGCCTTCAGTTTTGCATCCCAGTGTCCTGTCATTTGCTGCATTTCCTGTTCAGAGTGACCGAGCTGATATATGGTTAACAAAAAGAGTGAACAATAAAGGATCCAGTACCGAACCCTTAGGGACTCTGATATATGAATCATCTCTGCTGAGGATATGTATTTTCTTTTTCATTTTATCATTTCTGTTCTGCAATAAAAATAACTAGAGAACATTTGAATGATGTGGTAAGAGAGGCCTTATGTTGAAAGTCTAATGAGGAGCAGAGAGTGATTTACAATGTCAAAGGTTGTGAAAGATTGAAGAAAAGTACACCAATGTATTCTGAAAAGAGTTGGTTAATCAACATAAATGATAGCAATGCCCCCAGACCATTTCTGTAGTCTCTCATGCCTGAAGATGCCATAGTCAGAATGAACAACCTGAGAGCCTTAAATAAGCAGTTGAAACCATGTGTCTGCAATGGCTGGGATATCTAATTTAAAGAAGTTCACACATCTTTGTATGGTAGCACATTTATTTGTTCAGCTTCAGCCATTGAAAAATGCAATCTTTTTTGAACATCTTTCTTAAACATGACATTTTTAAAAATTAATATAAGGGGGAATATGCACCAACAGAAGTGAGAACAAACTATAATATCATTTCCTGTGTTATTTTCTTGCAG
Organism: Protopterus annectens; assembly: GCF_019279795.1. NCBI lineage: Eukaryota > Metazoa > Chordata > Ceratodontiformes > Protopteridae > Protopterus > Protopterus annectens. The sequence goes on from NC_056741.1 coordinate 50,682,934, forward strand.
TGTACATATTATGCTTTGTTTTTAACAGTTTTCACTCACTCCAAAATTACATAAATGGCTCATTTATTGTCTTCCCTTAAAGCTCACTCCTTTCAAACATTATTCTGCATGAACTGGTCCCACAAATTCCATTCATTTCAACGCCATTGGTCCTTTCCTTTTCTAAAGATCTCACCCCCACTCCTTTTCTAAAGATCTCACCCCCACTCCTTTTCTAAAGATCTCACCCCCACTTCTTTTATCTTCTTTACAATATTTAGTACATACATTAACAGGGGATTTTGATTTCCATTTTCTAGTATTGTTTTGTCGGCCAATAGCATTAACTTAGTAAGTCCTAATTATGTTTGGGCAATTCAGATCCAATATCCTTACTCAAAAGAATCACTTATTTAGTTACACCCATTTACTCCCCCCCCACCAACATTTCTGACAAAGTACTTTGTAGGGAATCTGCAGAATCTGTCCGTGTGTTACACTCATGAAAACATGTTTTCAGTTGCCTGGCTCTTTCTTATCACACTATCAGCATTTGATATATGCAATCTTGAGACATTTTTTGGTTTGCCAACAAATTTTATTACACAACAGTTTCATGTTAAATATACTGGGGACAGACTTTGGGTGTATGCCAACGGGTTCCTATTAAATGATCAAAGACGCATTCTTTCAAATGCGTCTTGATCGAACTTGAAAGCACGAAAAGGCAAAATAGCGAAACGGCATATAAGCTAATTCTTTCCCTGGGAAAGAAATCGCTTTGGCCGCTTCTGTTACTTTGCCTTTTTCTTGACTGTAGTGCGATCTCAGAGTTGGTATATTTAAGTAGGGGGTGAAGCCTCCCACTTTATGTAATGTTATAAATTTTTTTTTTGTTTTGTGGATTGCTGTTCTAAGTGTTCGAGATTGTAAGCTTTCGCTTACATGGGTTCGATAAATCATCGTTCGCTTTTTTAAGCGTTCGATGATTTACGCATATGAGATAACTATATGGTCAGAGCATAGAAATCCTTTTTATTGAAAGAGTTGTTTGCTTTCTTTGTAGAAGGCTTTGTAGAATACAGATATTGCTTAACAGAACTATGCAACTAAGTTGTTTGGTTGACACTGTGTAATAAGTATGTAACTAAGTAATTTAGTTGAAGGATCTATTTATCTAAGTTATTTGGTTTTAGACAATCATATAAAGACATAGCAATACTTTGCAAATATCTTGTACTTTGTTCTGAGAAAATATAAGCTGGTGTTCATAGTCACTGAGCTTATGTGTAACAGGACTTTGCGCCAAGCTGCTGCTAAGCACTACTTTGGTACATTTCATAGATGGAAGCTGCGCTAAGGTGCAGCCAGGTTCAGCATAAATAAATCTTATGCAAATTAGACAGTATTGAGATGCAGATGAGGAGTGCCTTAAAGTTGTGTGATAGACTTATGTAAATTAGGTCTTTTATCGGAAGCGCTACATAATACTGAAAGCCCAAAATCCTGAAGACCAAAATCCTGAAAACTCAAAATCCTGAAAACATACAGGATATCAACACTTATTATATTCCAGCACAAGTACATACAGAAACATATTACCCTTAAACTATATGCAGGGGGGCAAGCCCCCCCTGCATCCCCCATGTGGGCAGCTGCACCCCCCACACCCCCTGCTACTTAAATATAACAACTCTGAGATTGCACTTCAGTACAATAAGTGCAATCTCGGAGTTGATATGTTTAGGTTGCAGGGGGTGTGGGAAGCAGGGGTGCTTGCCCCACTGCTTATACTTGGAGAAGAGTAATGTGGTTTGTATTTTATTTGTTTCTGTATGCACTTGTGCTGGAATATATAAGTGTTCTTATCCTGTGTGTTTTCAGGATTTTGGGCTTTCAGGATTCTGTAGTGCTCCCCTTTTATTATGTGATTCATTCTTGCTTTTTTATGTGCATCTGCGCTATGCGCACATACCTTGTAAAACGCAAAGTCGTGCCTTTTTAATCTACTTTACACTCAAGAATGTACTTGCTGTAGTTGACAACCTGACCATATTTTGTTGTGAGGTGCTTGTTATGGCCACAGCAAAACCACAAGAGCCCAGCAGTGTTTGATAGGCAAAAACTGACTCTAACTTTGCTGACCAAGAAATCCTTGGCAGATTTAGAGTGGACAGGCATATTGTAATGGCTTTTATTGAGTTTGTATGGTTTTGTGAAATGAGGCTGGGGGTGGTCTTCCTATACCTGTGGACACAGTGGTATGTATAACCCTCTCTATACTTTCCATGGGGACTTTTGAGACATAAACTGGGGACCTGTTGGGTATTTTTTCAGGCTTCTACCTCATGAATACTTTAGGAGTTCCTTGACATACCCCTGGTATAAGTGGATCAGTATATTCCTCTTCCAGTGTTACCTTAGGACTGAGACAAAACAGTGAGTGCCTTCTATTCAATAACACATTTTTTAGAGGTGCTTGGCTTGATAAAATTGCAACCACGTTTCCATTAAGACCCCGTTTGGACCAAGGGGAAGCAGTTCTGAAACAGGGCTACCCATTCCATCAACTGCCAGATAGCATGTGTTGTATGGGCATGCATGACCACCATCCTGCCAATACCCACGATTCTCACATCTGACACATAAGCTCACTCTACCACCTCTTCCTGCATGTTAGGATAAACCCATGGTCACCTTGTTGGTAACTGCAAACTTTTCCAGTCATAGTAATTGCAATATGTAAAATTTAGCACATGTTTTGCTAAATAGTAACCCCCTACTTTTCTTATGTTCCCACCTTATTTCTTTTCCAGGTGCTGCATGTTACCTTCTCGAATCATGGCTAATGACATCAGTCTGTCACCCTGCAGGAGTCGCTAAGGAATGCTTCAACACAGCGCTATCCTAGACACATATTGTCACTGAGTGAGTGTTTGGCTTGCTGAAAGCCCATTGACATTGCCTGGATGAGTCGGGGATGCCCTTCTGCATGACTGTGACACTGCATTAAGGATGCTAACTGCATGCTACATTCTTCTCAGCATGATTACGCATCAGTCTGGTACTCAAACGCCCCATGATGGCAGTGCAGCTCCCACTGTTGTTCCTTCAACCAGTAATAACAGTGATGACTGCTCCCATGCGGCAGCCTTATGCATGGTACATGACTGCTCCCATGTGGCAGCCTTGTGCATTGTACATGACTGCTCCCATGAGGCAGCCTTGTGCATGGTACATGACTGCACCCATGTGGCAGGCTTGTGCATGGTACATGACTGCACCCATGCGGCAGGCTTGTGCATGGTACATGACTGCACCCATGTGGCAGGCTTGTGCATGGTACATGACTGCACCCATGCAACAGCCTTGTGCATGGTACATGACTGAACGAATGCGACAGCCTTGTGCATGGTACATGACTGCACCCATGCGGCAGCCTTGTGCATGGTTCATGACTGCTCCCATGTGGCAGCCTTGTCCATGGTCCATGACTGCTCCCATGCGGCAGCCTTGTCCATGGTCCATGACTGCTCCCATGCGGCAGCCTTGTGCATGGTCCATGACTGCTCCCATGTGGCAGCCTTGTGCATGGTACATGACTGCTCCCATGCGGCAGCCTTGTGCATGGTACAATGACTGCTCCCATGCGGCAGCCTTGTGCATGGTACATGACTGCTCCCATGCGGCAGCCTTGTGCATGGTACATGACTGCTCCCATGCGGCAGCCTTGTGCATGGTACATGACTGCTCCCATGTGGCAGCCTTGTGCATGGTACATGACTGCTCCCATGTGGCAGCCTTGTGCATGGTACATGACTGCTCCCATGCGGCAGCCTTGTGCATAGTACATAACTGCTCCCATGCGGCAGCCTTGTGCATGGTACATGGCTGCTCCCATGCAACAGCCTTGTGCATGGTACATGACTGCTCCCATGCGGCAGCCTTGTGCATGGTACATGACTGCTCCCATTCAGCAGCCTTGTGCATGGTAAATGACTGCTCAGGCAAAAAAGCAGCAACTAGTCCACCATTCCCATGCAGCAGCCTTGTGCATGGCACATGACTGCTCCTGTGCAGCAGGCTTGTACATTGTACATGACTGCTCAGGCAAAGAAGCAGCATTCATTCCAGCACTCCCATGTGGCAGGCTTGTGCATGGTACATAACTGCTCCCATGTGGCAGGCTTGTGCATGGTACATAACTGCTCCCATGTGGCAGCCTTGTGCATGGTACATGACTGCTCTCAAGTGGCAGGCTTGTCCATGGTACATGATGACTGCTCAGGCAAAGAAGCAGTATCTAGTCCACGACTGTGGGCCATGACATTAACGTAATCATACCTGTACAATGGCAGTATCAAGGGACCCCATGTGGCAGGCTTGTGCATGGTACATGACTGTTCCCATGTGGTAGGCTTGTACATGGTACATGACTGCTCAGGCAAATATGCAGTATCTAGTCCACGACTATGGGCCATGACATTAATGTAGTCATACCTCTGCTGTAATATTACATGGATTAAACTTCACGCATGCAGTGTTAGCTGTAGGCTACATTATATGGTGCATAGCCCCCTGTCACTGTTCATCAAACAGTTTCATTGCTGTTTAAAAAAATGTTCATGTACAATTAATTAATTGCTGTATATGTCTTGTTTTTGATCTTTCCAGTCTGACGCCAAACTGTCAACGGTTATCTCTTCAGTTAACGGTAAAGGCTTAAGGAGAAGTGTAATGTTTCCATTAGGAATAACACTCATGTAACGGTATATATAAGTAATGTTTTGTTTTTTGTTTGTTTGTTTTGTAGCAGGAATGGAACATGAATGTTCATTATCTGTCACTTTTTTCAGGCTGAATTGAAAGTGGTAACATAAAGGAATGTGTATTGCCACATGTACAGCAGAATTTAGCATTTTTAGTGTTGACCATTGCGATATGATGCTTGCTCAGCTGAGAGTGCACATCAGATTGCATAGCTGTTTCATCAACACCAATCCTGTGTGTCATCAGAACTATTAAACAGTCATTATACAGTGAATATAAAAAGTGTACACACCCCTGTTAAAATGCCAGGTTTTTATGATATAAAAAAAGAGACAACAATAAATAATTTCAAAACTTTTCCCACCTTTAATGTGACCTATAACCTGTGCAATTCAATTGACAAACAAATCTGTTAGGGGAAAAATATAAAAAAAAAAACGTTCAATAAGCTGGTTGCATAAGTGTGCACACCCTTAAACTAATACTTTGTTGAAGCACCTTTTGATTTAATTACAACATTCAGTCTTCTTGGGTACACACCTGCCATCAATTAAATGGACTCTGATTAACCCCAAATAAGGTTCAGCTGTCCTAGTAGGATTTTCCTGACATTTACTCAGTTGCCTGCTACAGCAAAAGCCATGGTTCGTAGAGAGCTTACAAAGCATCAAAGGGATTTCATTGTTGATGGGTATCAGTCAGGAAAAGGGTACAAAAAAATTACCACAACATTGGAGATACCATGGAACACAGTGAAGACAGTCATCAAAAAGTGGAGAAAGTATGGGACAGCAGTGATGTTGCAAATAACTGGACGTCCCTCCAAAACTGATGAAAAGGCAAGAAAAAAATGGTCAGGAAGGCTGCCAAGAGACCTACAGCAACACTGAAGGGACTGCAAGTATTTCTGGCAAGTGCCGGTTGTGTACTACATGTGACAACAATCTCCCATATTCTCCATATGTCTGAGCTATGGCATAGGGTTGCAAGACAGAAGCCTTTTCTTACACAGAAAAACATTCAGGCCTGGCTAAAATTTGCAAAAAGTTTGAACTTTCTGGCCACAATTTCAAAAGATACGTTTGGCACAAAAACAACACTTTGAATCACCAAAAGAACACCATCCCCACAGTGAAGCATGGTGGTGGCAGTATCATGCTTTGGGGTTGATTTTCTTCAACTGAAACTGGAGCTTACGTCAAGGTGGAGGGAATTATGAACAGTTCCAAATAACAGTCACTTTTGGCCCAAAACCTTCAGCTGTCTGCTAGAAAGATGAAGAGGAATTTTGTCTTTCACCAGGACAATGACCCAAGCATACATCCAAATCAATGAAAGAATGGCTTCACCAAAAGAAAATTAAAGTTTTGGAATGGCTTAGCCAGAGCCCAGACCTAAGTCCAATAGAAAATCTGTGGGGTGACCTGAATAGGGCTGTGCACAAGAGATCCCCTCGCAATCTGACAGATTTGGAGCACTTTTGCAAGGAAGAGTGGGCAAATATTGCTAAGTCAAGATGTGCCATGCTGATAGACTACTATCCAAGAAGACTGAATGTTGTAATTAAATCAAAAGGTGCTTTAACAAAATATTAGTTTAAGGGTGTGCACACTTATGCAACCAGCTTATTGTATTTTTTTATTTTTTATATTTTTCCCCTTAACAGATTTGTTTGTTTTTCAGTTGAATTGTACATGTTATAGGTCACATTAAAGGTGGGAAAAGTTTTGGAATGATTTATTGTGGTCTCATTTTTTTATATCACAAAAAGTGGCAAATGCATGGCCCTACTTATACATTCCCACCTGCAGTACCCCCAAAATATTATATGAAGTAATAGTTTACAGAACCAAATCAACCCGCTAACCCCCCAACATTTTTTTCTCTTCTACATAGTATCATCACAGTTCTACACCTGTTATAAGTAGCTGTGTATTTAGATTCTTGCCTTTTTTCCCATGGGGTCTGCAGTACAGTTATATGCCTAATGAGTTATACACAATGTTCCCTAATGATAGTGTAGGTGAGGGTTCCAGTGACCATGAGCAAGTTCTGGCATGAGAGCTTGATGCTCAGTTATTGTGATGCCCAGCTGGACTCAGGGGAACTTCTACATGCCAATGTGACAGTGCTGCTGGACCTTGACCTTGACTGTGAGGTTGTACCACTTGTTGTGGCAGGTTGACTAATCCTGCCTGCCTTCTTTTATATCACATGTAGATGTCGTAGCACTACCTTTTAAATTGCATGTGGCGTGGCCTATTAGGCTGCCGCAAGTGCAGACCCTCCCCTGTCCATGTCAAGCTGTGCTTCATATGTGAGTCTGATAAGTCCTTACTAGTGTGCACATGAAGGCAGACATGGCTGCTGTGTGTGCCAGCATCCTGGGCATAAGGTTCATCATAGCATTGTCTCCAGCTTTGGCCATCCTCATGTACTGGTGACATTCTTCATGTGTACCCTGCAGTACCTGACTCTCCGTGGCACTTGCTGAACCTGAACAATGTCACGGCACATCTTCTGCTGCATGGCCAAGGCCTTGTGTGTCTTTGGAATGAGCTGTGAGATATGCTTTTGACTGGCACCCATTTGTATAGGTATCACAGTGAGTACTGCTAACTCTGAAATGGTCACTTCTTCTTGAATGGGGTCTTGCTGTTTACAAGAGACTGGTATTGAGCTGTCCCCCCACTTCCAGTTGTAATGTTTTGTCATCATTATGTTCATTCTGTGAGTCCATGATGTCATTGTTTATGGAGTTGTGAACCTGATATGGGTTGGGAAGGTCCTTCCAGTACACTTTGTGACTGTATGCCTCCGTCCTTAGGCTGTCATGAATATAAGAATTATGACATCAGTGTCAACACCCATTGCGCTCTTCAGTCCGTTCAGTTTTGGTGGCATGGTGAAAGTGTTTGGTTCTTGTGCTAAGACTATGAAGGAGTAACTGATGACATGTTTAGATGTGCAGACACTTTCATGCAAACACTGTGAACTTTCTTGCATGCCTGACGTCCGAAAATACTGGTGGCCACACCCTCTGTGATGATTCCTGTAGTATCATCACCTGTGTAATACTCATCATCCCTTATGGAATGAAGGTACTCCTCAGCAGATGTTAATAGATGGACTGTGGTAGGGGTCCCATCAGTGCTACTGCATTCTGCCTAATGTTGGTCCTTACATGTCCCACTAGATCATTTGCTGGTTTCTCTTCCCTACAGCACCAATGTCAGTCACTACTCGACTCCATGCCTTAACTTTCTCAGCCGGCTTTGCCCCCCCTTTCCCAGACGGATGTTTCTTATGTCTTGAGATCATCCATCAGGATGTGTTTCTATTCTGGTGTGAAGTTGTTTCTTCCATGTCTTGAGTCTTGCTGTTGTAACGTAAAAGCATTAACTGGGGGCCATAATTAGGCTTCATTTCCCATGTGACAGCCACACTGAGAGTGTTTTACTACTACATATTATAAAAGTGTATTGATTGTTCTTTAAATTTTCCACAGTTGCTATTTGTAACCAGTGATTATATCTGTAATGTCACCATAATCATGTTAATTCATTTGATTGTTCTTTAAATTTTCCACAGTTGCTGTTCGTAACCAGTGATTATATCTGTAGTGTTACCATAATCATGTTAATTCATTTGATTGTTTAAATTTTCCACAGTTGCTGTTCGTAACCAGTGATTATATCTGTAGTATTACCATAATCATGTTAATTCATTTGATTGTTCTTTAAATTTTCCACAGTTGCTGTTCGTAACCAGTGATTATATCTGTAGTGTTACCATAATCATGTTAATTCATTTGATTGTTTAAATTTTCCACAGTTGCTGTTCGTAACCAGTGATTATATCTGTAGCGTTACCATAATCATGTTAATTCATTTGATTGTTGTTTAAATTTTCCACAGTTGCTGTTCGTAACCAGTGATTATATCTGTAGTGTTACTATAATCATGTTAATTCATTTGATTGTTGTTAAAATTTTCCACAGTTGCTGTTCGGAACCAGTGATTATATCTGTAGTGTTACCATAATCATGTTAATTCATTTGATTGTTTAAATTTTCCACAGTTGCTGTTCGTAACCAGTGATTATATCTGTAGTGTTACCATAATCATGTTAATTCATTTTATGCTGCTAACCTACTTTTCTATAATCCTTATAAAGACCGGAAAGTGCCAAAGTACATTGTAAATGTCTGTCAAACATTGCACCTTACACTTTACAACTACACTGATGCTTAACATTTTATAAAAGTCATATTTGTCATACCTTCCCAATAAATATATGTTTCTGATAAACTGATCTTAATGAACTTCACCAGTCTTGGTGATTTGCTAATAATTTCCAAGTGTTACTTCTTTTTATAATTCCTTTTCATTTGTTCATACTTTCCACAGACTGTTGGTGATAAACACTGCTCAGAACACTTTAACATAGCAGACTTAAATCTGTTGGTGTAAAGTAGTGCTGATTTATGAAGATTCTATGCAAATGAAGCATGGCTGAGCTGAGCTCTTTGAATTGCATTGTGGCACAAGTGTATATCCACTTCAGTAGGTGTTAAAGTGACTTTAGCTTCTTGTGGGCATCATGGATGAGCTACACTGAAGGGCCCTGAGTGTAGGGATGCAAATCAGTGCACAGCAGATCTCTGAAGTTAAGTACGCCATGCTTTTTAAACGTGTGTGTAGTATATTAATGGTCAGTAAGACCCAGACAACACATTATAAAGTACTGCCAACGACGTACTAGAAAATGCACAGCAAAAAATTAAAGTTAGCAAAAATGACTGCATCGTACAAATACAGGTTACATTATCAACCTTCAGGCTATGTTATCATAACTAATTAGATTATCTGAAAAAAATAAATACTGACAGACTTTTGAATAGATTCATGTGCATTAATAAGCTAATACTCCAAGACATCTGCAGATGTAAGACTGCTGAAACTTTCCATTTACACAACTAATGAAACCACAGTACTCATTAAAAAAACAGTAGAAGTACACAACACTGAAATAAGCTCCATAAGCACAACCCCTTTATGGCTGTTGGCTTGGGCATGTTGATGTCACTCCTCAGAGGGTGTGAACCCCTATCCCCTCACCAGCACTTACATCCTTCACTATCTCACTGGCAGTTATCAGGATGGTGTTTGTGAAAGCCCAGGGCTGAGCCTCAAGCTGGCCTGGAAAGGAGACTACGATCCCAGGGCTGAGCCTCAAGCTGGCCTGCAAAAGGAGACTATGATCCCAGGGCTGACCCTCAAGCTGGCCTGGAAAGAACACTATGATCCCAGGGCTCAGCCTCAAGCTGGCCTGGAAAGGGACACTATGATCCCAGGGACGAGCCTCAAGCTGACCTGGAAAGGACACTAAGATCCCAGGGCTCAGCCTCAAGCTGGCCTGGAAAGGAGACTACAAACCCAGGGCTAAGCCTCAAGCTGGCCTGGAAAGGAGACTATGATCCCAGGGCTGAGCCTCAAGCTGGTCTAGAAAGAACACTACGATCCCAGGGTTGAACCTCAAGCTGGCCTGGAAAGGAGACTAAGATCCCAGGGCTGAGCCTCAAGCTGGCCTGGAAAGAACACTATGATCCCAGGGATGAGCCTCAAGCTGGCATGGAAAGGGCACTAAGCTCCCAGGGCTCAGCCTCAAGCTGGCCTGAAAAGAACACTACGATCCCAGGGCTCAGCTTCAAGCTGGCCTGGAAAGGACACTACGATCCCAGGACTGAACCTCAAGCTGGCCTGGAAAGGACACTACAATCCCAGGGCTGAGCCTCAAGCTAGCCTGGAAAGGACACTACGATCCCAGGGCTGAGCCTCAAGCTGGCCTGGAAAGGACACTACTATCCCAGGGCTGAGCCTCAAGCTGGCCTGGAAAGGACACTACGATCCCAGGGCTGAGCCTCATGCTGGCCTGGAAAGGAGACTAAGATCCCTCTCTATTTGCATCAGGAGTTGAACCTGCAGAAACTTGACCAGGCAGGCTGGCACAGAGTTCAAGAAAATTGATATCTGGCAGGAGTTTGAAAAGCACCTGTCATCTCTGTGAGGGATACCCTGCTCTGAGCATCAGTACTCTGGCACAGGTATGATGACCTGCAGAGGTGTGTGGGGGGGGGACCAGCTGCCCTAGTGGGTAGCTCAGGTGCAGGAGTGAAGCCAGAGTTCTTTATTAAGTACCTGTGTACTTTTCTTATAATGTAAAAAGCACAATGGAAGTATAATATTGTACGTGCAGGTATAACTTGGTAAAGTCAATGCAGGCATATGTATCTGTATGACTAACTATATTTTTTAAAAAAACTTGTGACTTAGGCAAACTTACTTTTATATAGAAGTAGTCAAGCCATATTAACAAGATGACATTTACAAATATTATTATGACTGCGGTGGTGGTGCTGCGGTAGCGTTGTCACCTCACAGTTAGACGTTGCTCGTTTGATTCTCAGAGCGTCTTCTGTGTGGCGACATGCGTGAATGGGCATTCCTTCATTGAAGGTTGTGCGTTAGGCCTGGCAAGCCAGCACGTAGAACTCTACTGCTAATCATTAGCGGACCGGAGTTCTGCTGTGGCGACCCCTAACCGGGAAAAGCCGAAAGACACAAACATACATCACATATATTGCTATATATCCTATAATCTAAGCAACGTTACATAAATTTAGTTCCTGTCTTCTCTTAAACCTAATTTCTCCTAAAACATTTTCCTGCATGTATTGTTCTAACAAATTTCATTTTTTGTATGTAATTTGCTCTTACCCTTTTCTAAACATCCCACTTCCTGTTATAATATTTACTACTTTAAGTATAGTTGGTTGGTTTAGATTTTGATTTCAGTTTTCTAGTATTTTTTTTTTTTGGCAACCACCAGAATTAAACTTAACAAGGCGTTACCATGTCTAGGCAATTCAGATCTTGTAATCCAGCTCAGAAAAATAATTTCCTTAGTTACTCTCAATTGCTTACCCAGTATTTCCAACAGAGTACTCTGTAGGGAATTTTTAAACTCTGCCAACTCATTCTCCTCCCAAAACATATGTTCCTAGTTACCTCTTTCTTCCCCAATATACCTCCAACATTTGCCTTCTACTTGAGAAAAAATTCTTTGGTGTCTGCTTGGGGTATAAAAGTATCTAAGCAAACACTTCCAGAAAGAAATCCTAAATCTTCTAGACTTTTTTGCATATTTGGGAGCCATACATATGTCCTCCCATTATTTCTTTGTGAACTGCATACATAATCTCTCTCCCCAATCTCTTCTGACTGATTTCTATAATTATCGTGTAATTATTTTATATGCCCTATCTTTTTTAACAGCAGCTTGAGTTGTAGATTTAACTAAAAACTCAGCCAGTGTGGGTCTTTCATTTAGAATTTCCTTATCCCTTTCTGTCTGATATCAGTCCCTGATAGGGAACCTGACAGGGAAGGCAATCACTAACCTGTCTTCTTGGCCTGTTGCTATTCTATTACCTTTCTTTCTCTAATTATGTATTCCTAAAACTTTGGTTTCTTTGACAGCTTCCGCCAGTAAATTCCAGCCCCCTGTTGTCTATTGTCTGTACTGCTAATTTCAGTTATCCTTATTGGCAGAATCTTCTCTCTCGATTCCTTTGTTGGCTTAGTTCTTAGTATACTTTCTGCTACTATATAAATATAATATTCTGTATAACTGTTGTTTTACACCCTAGGGATCTGTGTCCAAAATACCATTCTTTCATTATTTCTTGAATTACCCCCCCCCCCCCCCGCTTCAGCATCATCATCCCTTTCCACTTTGAATTGTAGCTTTCTGTTTGTTTTATGTATACAAGCCTTAACTGTGTAGCTCTAAAATGTCCCTTCAAATCAGGTAAACCTAAACCTCCTTGTTCTGTTGGGAGGATCTACGTATGCCACTTGACTCTTGCCCTTGTTTCCTCCCAAATAAAATGCTTCAACTATTTTTTAATTATTGCCCACGACTTCTTCTGTGTTTGATAAAAATATGTCTGACATGAATATAAAAGTAAATGGATTAAAACCATTTTACTGCTTGCATCTTGCTATCCATATCCATAGGCAAGAGCTTCATGTTTCTTAGTTTTTGTATTATCTTTTGTTTAGTCTCTTCAAGACGCTTTTAGCTGCCTTAACCAAACCCTTTTTAATCCATACTCCTAAATACTTCATTTTCTCATGTCTGCGTAAATATGGCTCTTTCTGGACCAATGCATGTGTGGATGCATAGTTTATAGTTGTAGCTTTTGTTTTATCTTCATTAAATTTATATCCTGAAAAAAAAGAAAAATGGAACTGTCTCAGAATATTGCACAACACCCGCGGTGGTGGTGCTGTGGTAGCGTTGTCGCCTCACAGTAAGACGCTGTCCGGTTCAATTCTCAGCTAGAGCGTCTTCTGCGTGGAGACATGCGTGAATGGGTGTACCTTCGTTGAAGGTTGTGCGTCAAGGCTGGTAACTTGGCACGTAAAAATCAACTACCAATCACTAGTGGACCGGAGTTCCGCTGTGGCGACTCCTAACCGGGAAAAGCCGAAAGACACACACACTGAGATGTCCTTTTCTGGTTTAATCAGTGCTAAATAATATTCTCTGCAGATAAAGCCAGCTTTTCTTGAATACCATATCAGTTATAGCATTGAATTTCTGAGTCCCTTATTTTCTTTGTTAGTGGTTCTAAATATGACACAAATAACAAAGGGGAAAGAGGACACCCATGCCTGTTTCTTCCGTTCAGACACAAAGTATTAGAGCGGAACCCTCCAATTTTGATTTTTGCTTCCAATCCATCGTATATCTTTCTAATTAACATTATTATTGTGACTTCCAAGATGGCTGCACATTGACTAACAGCTTAACTTTAGCTCTTCCAGTGTGAAAACAGAAACTCAACAGAGAAGGCCAGTAGACTTTTGTGTTTATGGGCAAATGTCAGTAACTAGCTAGTAAGTGTACTGCCTAGATGCCAGGAAAAAAAGAAATACAAAGCACCTGAAAAAATCAGCTACAAAACTTGAGGAAGAAACACTGACTGGGGAAAGTTCTGCAGTTGTTCAGCAAATAGCAATGCAACTTCCAGACATGACTACCAGTAACCTACAGGAAAATATAAGGCAATTGCATACAGACCTGGTTAAAATAAATGAAACACTAATGGAGTATATCAACAGAAACAACAAAAGGCTGGAAAAAATGGAAGAAGTTTTAAACGGATATTCAAATGAGGTGATAAAGCTGCAAAAATCAGAGGTTGAAATGAAAAAAAGGCTAGCTGAATATGAGACTGCTCAGGAAGGGATGTTTCAGAAATAATAGAATAAGAGGACACAGCACGTGGGGAAAACCTGAGATTTTCAGCTATACCACAGAAGCTGGATGGAACAGACTGCATTAATTTTATGAATCCACAAATTAGCAACAGGACTAGTATTCCACAGTAGAAGTTGTTAGTTGAAAGGGCACATCATGTGTATGCTCAAAACCTGGCTATGAGAAATTAACCTATACCTTTAATAGTAAAGATGCAATCCTAACAACAGATGGAATTGATTCTGACAAAAACTGTGGAAGGACAACATACTAAAAGTAGGAGATAGCAGAGTGTTTGTGGAGAATGATTACTCATTGTACACCAGGCAGAAGGGGAGTAAATTCATTCGACTATTCAGAAAATGTTGCAATGTAGGTGTGAGATTCAAACTGCTGTACCCAGTTGTGTTCAAGATATTCCTCCCTGGAGGGACAAAATCATTTTTTTGATGAAGTACATACTAAACAAGAAATACAAACATTTGTCAAACAAAACTTGAGCTGTGAAACAAAAGGAAATTCTGCTTCTTGTTCTTCTGGTATTAAAGACCACAGAGAGACTGTACCTGTGAAACTTTTCCCGATGTTTCAAAGGCTAGAAGAACTGAGAGTACGTTTGAAATGAACCAGATACATGATTTGGGAGATGGAGTTGAACAGTAATAAAACCAATAATGTGAAATATGACAGAACAAGAAAAATCTGGAAATATTGGACTTTTTCAGAATTTATTGAATTTGTGGGGGACTCTAAAGTACATGCCCTACTTCATGCCATCAATGTTCGGAAAATGTTTTGGGAAGGGAAAGAGAGGAGAGAAAGTTAACTGTAAGTAAAGAAAACATGTTTTTCTTCATATGTTTTATCAGTTATTTTAAGTGGAATGGGGATTGTAAGTAGGTGTTGCTGTTCTTTTTTCCTTTATTTTTCCCTTCTCTCTTTCTTCTTGTTCAGTTTTAAGAAATATAGGCACTGCAGTGTAAAAAAGTCTGGTTAAAAGAGCACGATGAAAGAAAAATTAATGTGCTTTTTTTTAATTCTTGCATGGGGGACTGACTGGATTCAGAACTTTAGACATATTTTGTAACAAGCATTATGAGAAAGTAAGTAAATGAAAAAGAACATTGAATGTTATGTGGCTTTTTTCTAGAAAATGAATGTACATTGAGTAGCAATTCTGTATCTAGCCTTCATGTCCCCAAGGAAACAATCTGATAAAGAGAAATTGATGCTAGTTATCATGTCTCCATGGAGATAATCTGATAAAGAGAAATTTGTTACAGTCTGGTGGAGAGTGATTGACTGGAAAAAAGAAAAGAGAAACTGGCTAGGAGATAATTTTCCCTGAAAGCATTCAGGGTTTCCCAACTGGGAGAGTTATAAACATAAGAAAAAAACAGTTAACACTTCGTAGAAGCACAGGCTGTACATTGCATCTTAGCATAGATAACCTTTATTTTAGGTTAACTCAATTCTGTGAGTGTGACTGTCAGTTTGGGACTTTTGTTCCTATTAGGAGGGCAAAGCCTCAATATTTGAAGATGTGCATAGTTTTGTCTATTAGTATTAATGTGTTTTAGGGGGTATTGGGGGTTTGTTTTCTTTTTTGTTTAAGGGCTTTCAATAAAACAAAAAGTTTTGTAAGACATAGGCTGAAATGGACATGACAAGAAACAACTATATAAAAGTTCAACTTGCCAAACAATGTATGCATGTAACACAAAAGCTGGAATTAGACATTTTACAAAAAAGGTGTTATACATAAAAGGTAGGAATAATATTTTTTAATACAATGATGTTTTCTGTCATGTATTTAAATGTCAATGGTCTCAAGATAAATACAAAAAAGAAAGAATAGTTAACTATATTAAAAATGTAGAGTGCAAATAGCTATGTTACAGGAGACATACTTGGAAAGAACTGAACATTTGAATTTGATAAAGAAAGGTTTTAAGGATAGTTATTCAGTGGAACATCTGGAACAAAGGAAAAGAGTACTTATATTAATTGCAAGATGAACTCCAATAGTGATAGAAGAGGATAAAAAAGATAATGGTAGATTTGTGGTGCTAAGAGGCTACTGGCATGTGTTTTTATTCCACCTAAAACTGCTGTAATGGAGCTTAAGAAAACTCCCAGAGAAATAATAATTTTTCAGTAAGGACTATTACTTATAGGTGGGGACTGGAATTTGATTTGCAATGAAGATATGTCTGGGGGGGGCCAGAAAGGAAAGTATAACAAAGGAAAGTAGATTTTTGAAGAAATTTATGAAATTATTTGGCATGGAAGATGTGAATTCAGTTATAGGAGTTCGGAGTGAATTTGCATACTATTCCCCAAGATACAAAAACTGGGCTAGACTAGACAAAATTTACATTTTTCAGAAACATAAGCATTTAATTGAAGGTCTTGATACACACTCAATAATTTTTCAGATCACATGCCAATAATAACTAAAATAAAAACACAGGATAATGAAGTAAAAATGAGACAGTGGCACTTTTCCGCCTATATGTTGAAAAGAGTGTCTGCTTCCCTGTTGTTATTTGCATTATATTTAGAACCATTTGCAAAGAAAATAAGGGACTCAGAAATTCAAGGATATCATTGGTATGATAGTCAAGAAAATCTGGATGTATTTGCAGATGATATTATTTTATATCTGACAATACCAGAAAGACACATTACAGTGTTACGGAACATTTTGAGAGAGTTTCATATCTTTTCAAGATACAAAATTAATGAAGCTAAAACCAAATCAATAATGATAAATTATGTACCCACCGTAAATTGGTTCAGCAATATCCATATTTATGGGGACATGATAATATGAAGTACTTAGGAGTATGGATTAAAATGATTCTGGTGTGGCAGCAAATGATATGTGGGAAGAGACTAAACAAAAGATAATACAAAAACTGAGAAAATGGAAGCTTTGTTATATGGATATGGATAGTAAGATACAAGCAGTTCAAGTGTTTTAGCTCTATTAGTCTTATACACAGGTCAGGCATATTTTTATCAACTAGAGGAGAAGTTGTGGATAGCAATTAATAAAGAACTGAAGGTCTTTATCAGGGGGGTGGCAAGAGACAAGCGGGATAAGCTGATTCTTCCAGTAGGACAGGGTGTATTTGGGATTACCTGACTTGATGGGGTATTTCAGAGCTGTACAGTCAAGGCTCCTATACATAGCACAAGCAGAAAACTATAATTCAAAGTGGAAAGGGATGATTATGAACTGGGGAAGCTCAAGAAACAAGGATAGACTGCGATTTTGGATGCAGGCCTTTAAGGAGGATAACAATAATCATACAGAATATTATATCCATAAAGCAGCAGAAAGTATCGTAAGAACTAAGCCAACACAGGAATGGAGAAAGGAGATTTTGTCAATAGGGATTACTGTAATTAGGGATATAGACACTAGGCAAGAGAGGGCTGGAATTTTTTGGAGAAAACTGGCAAAGGAACCAGGGTATTGGCAGCAAATAACTAGAGAGGGAAAGATGACAGAATGGAAAGGCACCAAGAATTTATTTGGACTACAGGTTAGATATTGCATTCCCTACTGAGTATTGATATCAGAGTATAGGCAAAGAGAAATAAATGGGGCAGGGCTAAATTAAAGACCAGTACTGGTAGAGTTTTCAGTAGAATCTAGAACAGAAGCTGCCATTAAAAAGAATAATTAGTAGAGCATATAAAATGTTGCATGATTGGGAAGAGAGACTGGATAAGCAATTCACAAAGAAACAATTGGAGAATATATGTATGTCTCCCAAATATGCAACAAAATCTAAAAGATTTAGGATTTTTGCTTGGAAATGTTTATATAGATATTTTTATACCCTAAGAAGAGTCAAGAGAATTTTTCCTCAGGTAGACAGTGAATGTTGGAGGTGTGACAGGGAAGAAAGAGGTAATTGGGAATGTATTTTCTGGGAGTACAGTGAGTTGGCGGACTCTAAGGATTTCCTGCAGGATGCACTGTTGGAGATGCTGGCTGGGCAGATTGGTGTGATGAGGGAGATGATTTTTCTGAGCTATGATACAGAGTCAGAATTGCCTAGACATGGTAAAGCCTTGCTGTGTCTAATTTTAGTGGCTACAAAAAAAGCAATTACTAGAAAATGGAAATTAAAATCTAAATCAACTAAACTAGAAGTAGTGAATAGAGTAACAGAGATAAAACAACTGGAACTGAGATCTTTAGAAAAGGGTAGGAGCAAACTACATAGGAAAAATGGGAATTGTGGGAATAATACGTATAGGGAGGAATGAAGTTTAAAAGAAGATGGGACTTAAATGAGCTATGTAATGAAAATGGGTAGATTATAAGTGATGTATAATGTTTGCAACTGGGAGTGTGTCACTCTGGTTTGTGATGTGAAATGCTTGCAACCAGGATTGTGGCAGTGTGGTTTCTTTTCATTTATATAAATGTATGATTGCCTATGTTGTAAGTGATGGTTTAATAAAGATGTTTCTTGTTTAAAAAACAAATAAAGGGCAGGAATTGAATAATTTAAATAATGTTGCTTAGGTTATATGATATATATCAATATATGTGAAGTTTAATGTTTGTAAACGTGAACTTAATACAGTTTGATTACTTTTATATAAATGTAAATTTGCCTGTGTCACAAGTGATAATTCAATAATGGTGTTTAAAAAAAATATTATTGTATTTGGAAGTGCAAATGCTTCCATTGCCGTACTCATAAAATCCCAGCTTACTCTGTTGAATGCTTTCTCTGCATCAAGACTCGCCAATAACAGCAGCATTTTCTTATGGTCTGCTGGACCATCAGTGTTCTGTTAACGTTTTCAAATGTTTGCCTCCTCTTCAGAAAGCCACACTGATCCATATCTATCAATTTTGGCATTACCTTTGCCATTGCAAACATAAACACTTTATAATCATGGTTTAGTATTGAGATAGGCTTATATGAAGCTGGATCAGATGGGCCTTCACCGTGTTTAGGGATTACAGCCACCACTGTTTTTTCCAGGATGTTGGTGCCTCCCCTCTTTTTAAAATATTACTAAACAAAACCCTTCAGAGCTTTAACACTTTCTTCTCTTAACTTGCACCAGAATATCATCTATTAACTGAGACTTTCCTGTAGATTAGTTATACATCACCATTTTTATCTCATCTCCCCCTGTCTTAACTGTTAGTTATTGAGCCTTATCTACCTCTAACCTTGCCATATTTAAGTCTGCCATAAATATTTCCATTTGTGCTTTTTCTTGATTTCCCTAATACCTCTACAGGATTTCTGGATATTTTTCTTGTTATAGGCTCCGTAAGTTTGGCAACAACCCTTTATGCTTTCTGTTGCACAAGTCTTTGTGGAAAATTATTTGTGCTCTGGAATTATCATCAAAAACAGTTTGTTTAACATCAATCTTTCTAAATGTTTGCATATTAGCCAGGTGCTCCCTTATGTTCCCTTTGCAGTCTGCAGTTGTGCCTCCTCTTGTTCTGTGAGATTTCCCTTATTTTATAATCCTTTAATCTTCGTGAGCCCCTCTAAATAATTCTTAGTACTATTGAACCAGATCTATTTTTCTTTTATTCCTACCTTATTTTTAAACTCCACTTTCATTTTATCCCACTCACTAGCTATAACTTCTAACACACTTTCTATCTTTCCTAATAACTCCCAGATAATTTCCACTACTCATTTCTCAAATTTCTCTTTTTTTACCAGGTAGGTGGGGAAGCACCAGTGTCCGAAGCACCAGTGTCTCATCTTTACTTCATTGCCCTGCATTTTTATCTTAATTATTGGCACATGCTAAAAGCTATTGGATGTGTGTCAAAGTTCTCAATTAAATGGACATGTTCCTTTGAAATATAATTTCTATTAAATCTAACCCAGTTATTGTACCTTAGAGAATAATATGTAAATTCTCTCTGAGTTCCTGTTATGAATTTACATCTTTCATGCAAAATGGATTCATAAATTTATTCAGAAATCTACCCTTTTTTTATTATATTTTCCCTTCTTGTCCCCCCAGATATAACCTAATTGCTGGAAATCAAATTCTATTTGCCACCTATAAGTAATACTACTTGCTGAAATCGGATTATTTTTTTCCATTTTTATAAGCTCCAAAACACCAGTTTTAGGTGGAATATAAATATATGCCAGTATAATTCTCATCTCTTGACGGTAGCCCCTTACTACCACAGATCTGCCATTATTATCCTTTCCCCCCTCTACTATCACCACTGTGGCTTATCTAGCTATTAATATAGGTACTCTTCTTTTTTGTTGTCCCTGTTATTTTTCAGAATATCCATTGTGAAAGCCTTTCTTTATCAAATTCACATACTCAGTTCTTTCCAAATCTGTCTTCTGTAGCATTGCTATTTGCACTCCACATGCGATAATATAATTCAGTAGTCTTCCCTGTTTTGTCTATACATTTGAGAACATTCACATTCCAAGATAATATGGAAAGTATTGCTGGTATGGTAAGATGCCATTATTCCCGCCTGTTATGTATGGCAGCTTTTTTAAATGTCCAAATTCCAGCTTTTGTGATACTTGCACCCAATAATGTTTGGCAGATTAATCCTTTATACAGTTTTTTTTCTTATCATCAACATTGGAACCTATGTCACATTTTACATGACTTTTTGTTTTAATAAAAACAAACACCCCCCAGAACTCCTCCATAACCTATTAACTTAATACAAAGACATATAATATGTAAATCTTGAAATAATCAAATTTAACTCTCCTAGTAGGAACATTTGTGCCAAATAGACAGCTGCTAATGCAGGCCCTAGTTATCCTGAAATTGAGGTTATCCATGCTAAGATGCCTGTGCTTCTACTTGCAGTAGACGGTGTGTTTTTATCTTTATTCCCCCTTCCCAGATGTGAAAATCACCTTGTAAACTTTCAAAAATCATGAACTTTTATCCTGAAGAAACCAGTGTTGTGTCTTTTATTGCCCTGTTATCAGCTTGTCTCCATGGAAAAGTAAGGGAAAAAAGAAAAATATATTCCTTTGTTGCAGTCTAAAAGACAAACAAAGCATTTATTGCTAAAGGAAAACTTTTCTTTATACTCAGTGTTCTCATATTTACTTGTTTCCACTTAAAATGTGTTGTTAGATTAAGCCAAGGGCCTTAATCCAGGCATTCACCTATGCAAAAGGAAAAGAAAACATCTCCCCTCTCTATATATTATGATCTTTGTACTTTTGCACACCATCTCACCACTCAGCAACCTAAGATTACAGCCTATTAACATAAACATGCTCTTTTTCTAGCTTTTCTTCTCTTTTTGCAGTATAATGCCTACAATTCTTAATACCAAAAAGAAAAATAAAGAAAAAGAAGAGGAAGAAAAAAAGGCATTTGTTTACTTTGCTAAAGTTTTCACATACAAGAACTGAAAATACTTTACTATAAAATATGCAATTTATAATGTGAAAAGTTTCATAGAAATACTTTTGTTTTACTTACAGTTACCTGTTTCCTTTCTCCTCCCCTCTCATCAGAGTCCTTCCAAACACTAATGATATGAAGTGAAGCAAATCCTTGTTAAACTTCCATGCTTTATGGAAATGTATCATTATCATCAAGAGCAAGTTAGCAACAGCTAATTCTTCTGAGGAGAAATCACTCTTTCCACTTATTCTTATACAGCCATATTTCACAAATGTGATTGATGCTTTGCAGTCTCGCAATTATTCACTAATTTTCATGTTGCTGGACTTCTTACTGTTCATCTCTGTCTTCAAATTCCAGATTCCGGTTCACTTCCAAGGTATTCCCAATACTTCTGGTCAACTCCTGTGCTTTTTGCTGTCTCTCAAGTGTTTTCCTTTGGAACAGTGTAAAAGGGTCCCTGGCAAAGTCTCTCCATCTCTCCATGCACTTTATTGTCAGACGAATGAGAAGCAGAGTCCCCTTCTACTTGATGGCTTATTTTTTTGTTGAACAAATTTTTGCATTTCCTCCTTAGCCTGTTCTGCATCAAAACTGACTTTGATCCTCCTGGAAAAAAATATTCTGAAGACTGCTGGATATAGCAGCTTGAATCTCATACCTGCCTAGCAACATTCCCTGATTACTGGAATAAATATGTTTCTCTTCTGCCTGGTGTACAGTGAATAATCATTTTCCACAAATGCTCTACTGTCTCTAACTTTTAATAGTTTGCTCTTTTTCCACAGTTTTCTTTTTGCATCAACTATTTCTACTGGCAGGTTTGCGTCTCTACTAATAAATGTGTTGGCTGCCTCCTCATGGCCATATTTGGAGTATACACACAATGTGACCATTCAATTAACAGTTCCTGCTGTGGAATACCAGTCTAGTTGCTTATTTGTGCCTTTATAAAATTAATACAGTCTGTTCCTCCTAGTTTCTCTGGTACAGCAGATAATCTCAGATTTTCTCAACATGTTCTGTCCTCTAATTCTAACATTTTTGAAACATATCTTCTTGAGAAGTCTGATACTCAGTCAGGAGCACCTTCTGTGTGGAGTCTGCATGTCCTCTCCGCAGTCGAGTGGTGTTCGAAAGACATGCGTGAATGGGCATGCCTTTGTTGAAGGTTGGGCATCGAGCTGGCATCTCGGCACTGTAAAAATCTACTGCCAGTCATTAGCAGACCAGAGTTCCTCTGTGGCGACCCCTAACTGGGAAAAGCCAAAAGAAGAAGATTTTTGCAATTTTATTAGTTCATCTGAATTTAAAGCTTCTTCCATTTTCCACTGTTTTGTTATTTGAGTTGATATGCACTTTCCATGTTTCAACTATTTTAAACAACTCTGAGTACATTTGACTTATTTTTTGCTTTAAATTACTGGAACCCATGTCTTGCAACAAAGCTGGAGCTTGAACTGCTTTTTGCTAAACTGGTGCAGGATTCTTCCCAGTTCTTCCCCTTTTCTAGTTGATTTTCTTTCAGACTCTCTTTAGTTTTTCTTCTTTGCAGGCATCCAGGCAGTGTACTTACTAGCCAGTAACTGAATTTTACACAAGTTGACAATATCTATGGCTGTGGCTTCTAAGTTTCTGTTTTCACACTGGGAGAGCTGAAGTTAAGCTGTTGATCAGTGTGCAGCCATCTTGGAAATCCCATTGACTGAGTTTATTGAATTTTATATTTACACGTGCATATTGATATTGTGAAATTGCAGAAAATGCATAACTTTTGTAAAATATGCAGACACAATGAATGAATGTTGAATTAATTTCCAGTGGTTAGTACTAGACAGAAATAAGGCCTTACTGTTTTACTACTGTTCAAACTGCATATTTTTCAAAAGTACATTAGTTTTTTCCAGAATACTTATTTTCTTCTTCTTCTTTCAGCTTTTCCTGTTTAGAGGTCGCCACAGTGGATCATCTGTCCACTTATGATTGGCAGTGGAGTTTTACGGTGTCGAGTTGCCAGCCTGGCGCCCAACCTTTCACAGAAGGCACACACACGCACACACTCACACCTAGGGCCAGTTTAGAGTGCCCAATCCACCTACTGCATGACTTATCACACATGCAAAATGGTTGACCAGAGCTACCCATCACACCTTAAGCAAAGTCGGGGTGGGAGCAAAGCAGCATGTGTACAACCTATATACAGCTTCATGCATGGTGTACTAATTGGAATTTTATGCCTTACATATTTTTGAAAATGTACAAACTCAGGAAAACACAGGTAAGTAGTGCACATCATAATGCAGATTATAGTTTTAAGGTACAGGTTCTTATTAAAGTTACCATGCTTTATGCAAATGCAAAGTTACCATCAAGAGCAAGTCAGCAACAACTAATCCATTTCCACCTCTTCCAAGACACTCTCAAATCACGATAACAGAGTGCATCCTGTAACACTTCCTTGTATCAGTAACTAACTAAATAAATGAATAAAGAAGTCTTAAGTTTTGAGATGTCAGTATTTGATGTATCATTTCTCTCATTTATAATATGAAACTGTTGTTTTTTGCTATATTGCACAGTTGTGCATCTTATTTGCTACTTTTATTTATTTATGTATGTATGGGGCAGCCACAGTGGTGCAGCAGTTAGCGTTACCACCTCACAGCAAGAGGTTCTCCAGTTCGATTCTCGGCTGGGGTGCCTTCTGTGCAGAGTCTGCATGTCCTCCCTGTGGTCGCGTGGGTTTTTTCCGGGTTCTCCGGTTTCCTCCCACATCCCAAAGACATGCTGTAGGTGGATTGGACACTCTAAATTGGCCCTAGGCATGAGTGTGTGCATGTGTGTGCCTTCTATGGAAGGTTGGGCGCCGGGCTGGCAACTCGACACCGTAAAACTCCACTGCCAATCATGAGCGGACAGGTGATTCTCTGTGGTGACCCCCAACCAGGAAAAGCCAAAAGAAGAAGAAGAAGAAGATTTATTTATGCATGTATGTATTCATTTTATTTATTTATACATGTTTACCCTCCTGAAAACATTCACAGAAACAAAAAAATGTATTCAGTAAATAATAATTGATGAATTTTTGTAAACTTTATTATAGTAGAGCTTCTAAAATCAAGCCCTGAATTTAACTTTAAAGTAACTTGGCACATGACACTTCTCATGACTAGGGAGTTAAATACAAAGGAAGGCAGAGGTACAGGAGGAGATAGTGGTGAAAAAGTAGTGCTTAGGTGATTGCAAAACCCTTTGCCATGCAGCTGTCCACACAAACAAATCTTGTTAAACTGAATAATAAAAGAATACTGCTCCACAGGAAAGTAGTTTTAGCACTTTTGTTTGTTTAATCTTGAACTTCATCAGAAACTGAAAACAAACTGAATAAAAAGCCACACAATTCCATTTAAATACAAAAGGAAATGGCATCAAACTTTTAAA
The DNA here is from genome assembly GCF_019279795.1 of Protopterus annectens. Lineage (NCBI taxonomy): Eukaryota > Metazoa > Chordata > Ceratodontiformes > Protopteridae > Protopterus > Protopterus annectens. The sequence goes on from NC_056741.1 coordinate 50,707,873, forward strand.
ACATCCAATGACTTAGTTTAGAAATACACACTTTCATTTGAACTTCTGTTAAGCTTAAAGAGATGGTTGAGACAAATTCAGCTTCACAGAATCTTGTATTTTAACACACTTTTAACACTAATAGTCTCATTAATACCTGGTGGAAAATCCACTCTGAGAAATACTTGCCACTTTAATTCTTGTTTTTCCAAACAATTGGTAAATGAATCAACAAATAACTAAGGATCCCCATTTAACTAACAAAAAAAAATCAAATTTCCTGAAATCAGTACAATTCAAGTTGCGCTTTGCTAGAGCATTGTTAGTGTCATGTTTCCTAATGCCTAACAAGTGTTTTTTAATTCTGTCAGACAGTTTTCTAATAGTTTTCCCTATATAAAAACGTTGACAATTTGTACAGGTTGCAAAGTAAACTAATCCAGTACTATTGCAATTGTATAATTCTTTTGCTGTAAAATGAACTCCACAGTGTTCAGAAAATAGCTACTACATTGGTTAATATACCTACAGTACTTACAATTGTAACAGGGCTATGTACCAAAGGAATTCTTAACCTTTTCACCGCTCTTACTAGGCATTTGTTCCAATAACTGCTTAAGGTTCTTAGTTGTCTTGTAAAGAAATTTAGTTTGTATTCCCAAGACCTTTGTCAGCTATGAATTCCGTAAAATAATTTTCCCATTTTGTGTAAGAATATTTCGAATATCACAGTCATTTAAACTCATTGGTATAGGGCAAGAGAACATTTTGGTGTCATCAGTTTTACTGACAACTTTTGGTGTAAACCAGACTTGCAAAATAACAGTAAATGTAATGTTCCTGGCTTGGGCAACTTCAGAAGCAACTTGTTTAAGTTTGTCTAAGGGGTATCCACTTGCATAAAACATTTTAGTAATGACATCTACTTCTCTGAAAAAATCAGTATCAGAACTAGTATCCTTAGTCTTATAACTCGACTTCTGAAGATGTTAAATTTCATAAAACAAGGACGGTAGTTTTGAAAATGTAAATAGTTGTTTGCAAAGGTGTCTTTCCTACAAATACCACTATGAAACTGTGTATTATTAATGTTGAGTAATTTGGGTATTGAAAAAGTTAATGGTTTGTCCTTCATCACTAACCACAAACTCGAGCCATGGAACACAGCTATCAGTTTCTTGTACAAACATATTAAATTGTTCAAAACTACCCATCCATAAAAAGCCAAATCATCTATGTATCTTTTTAATGAGAAAACATGCTGAAAAGAACTCATTTTGTTTAAATATTTAATTTCCCACCTGCACATAACTATATTTGCAAAAAAGGTTGCCACCTTGGCACCCACTGCCACATCAGAAAGTTGCTGAAAGATGCTGTCTCCAAACAGAAAAAGATATTTCTTAATGCAATTTCAAGTAAGGTACAGATGATATTCACATCAGAATTTGCAATATCTGTGTACATGAAAAGGTAAGACCTCACAAACGCAATGCCTTCTTCCTGATGTATCACTGTGTACAAAGAAGTAACATCTAAAGTACAAAGCATGGTTTAATTACCTTTAAATTTATAAGTCCAAAAATGATGGATCTGATGAAGTACCTTTGAGTATGAAAGCTCTCATCCTGTTTGTTTTAGTAGTATTTTTGTGAACATTTTAAGTGTTTTTTATTAAATATTTTGGCTTTTACTCTCTGCCTAGCCAGTTCCATTTTTTACCTTTAAATTCATAATGTTTAAGTCTATCCAAAAATAGCCAGAAATCTTTTAAATAATATAAGTTACTTTGCACTGCAAGATTTAACACAGAATCTAAGTAGTTTGCAATTCTGACTGTTTTATTGCTAGCAGCAGACACTATTGGCCTGAAGGTTAAAATATCAGTTTGTTTATGAATTTTTGGAATTCCAAATATTTTCCCAACTCAGGCTGCTCAACTTGTAAAAATTCAAACAGTTCTACGTCAATCGACCCTTAGTATAATAAATCAAGTTATGATAAATCAGCATTGTGAAAGCTCCACCCTACTGCATCTTTAGACACTCTGGTGTAACTTTTTTTATCTGACAACAACTTAGTCATGGCAGTATTATAAACAGTAATGTCCATAATAACACCATTCCCTACGTCTGCTTTCATAAACCGTAGTTTAGAATAACTACGCAATTTTTTGAGAGCTTGTTCGTTAGTAAGACTGAAATATTTGTTTTTAGTAGAAACTTTACCTTGGGAACAGTGAAAAAGTGCATATAATTTAGTTTCATACATTTTGGAAAATACATTTAAGGTATTAACTAGTGGGGGGGTTTAACCACACTTGTTTTTTTTAACAGAACCTTTCTTAATTAGAACATTAATACCATCAAAAATAAACTTTAAATTAAATTTTCTGGCAAACAGCTTAAAGTCTATAAAAACATCATGCAAATGAACTTTAAGTGTTGGAATAAAACAAAATATTTTCGATAAAACTGACAGCTCACCTTCAGTTAATTCTTGTGAACTCAGATTGTACACTTTCTATTCTCTGATCACCGATTCCTTCCTCTGCCCCATGTCTTTCTTGAACTGGACCTGCTTGCCCCCACCAGCCCAAAACCCACTGGGTTCTGTTTGTTTGGGGAAGAGGGGCTAGAAGTAGCTTAGGAAAAGAATCAAGGTTCATTACCTTACCATGTGTGAAACTACCAAATTCACTGTTACCAATGATTTCCATCTCATTTTGTTGTTCTACGTCACCAGTACTAGGCATTGGTTCACCAAAAGAATCTAGCTAGTCCAAAAATCTATCTGTAGGAATGACGGATTGAACTTCTGCATTGTTCCTTACTGATGTCCAGGCAGTACCTTTGATAATATAAGCTTGTTTACTACTATATGATGACTGGTCTCTCCATTTTTTTTCTTTTTTTATGTATAACAGTAGCCACATGTCTTTGAGTATTAGCTTGAATGCCTTTGTACATTTGTCTGAACAACCAAAATGATGGATGACAAACAATTTGGGCATCAATTGAACAGATTTCTTCTTCCAACCTATTAATTTTAGTACTACTCCACCAAATTAACAACTATAAAACTTGTAACCCAGCCTGATTGTAGACTGCACAAATATCTTCGTACAACTTATCTGAATAACCAGTACCACTGGGAAATTCGTATACTCTTAAACGGAATGCTATTATCTGTTCGTCACAACATTGCTTCAGATAAAAATGCTCTAATTCAAGAAATTTGAAGGCAGGTATTTTCTTTTCCAGTTGATAAACCATGGTTTTATAATCAGGTAAAACAGGAGTGCTAGACCTTGTGAAAAATTTGGTGTACTCTGTTAACCATCTCGTGCGCTCTCCCAATAACTTTCTGAAGCGTCTGCGTAAGAACAAGCAGTTCTGAAATAGTATGAACCTTTACATTAAGCAGTGGCTCATTACCATCCTTTTTCTCACTGTGTGCAACTTAATTATTAAAGGAGATACAATTCCACCACTGTTGGAAAGGTTGAAATTTGTAACTGGACCAGCCATAGGAAAACTTTAAAAACAACAAAATAAAACTGAAAAAGCTTCAAATGGCACAAATGACAAAACTTGACTGAAAAAAACATTTGCCACACAGCTGTCCACACAAGCAAATCTTGTTAAACCAAATAATAAAAGAATATTGCTCCACAGAAAAGTAGTTTTAGGGCTTTGCTTCATTTAATTTATTTATTAAACATAGTGATGGCCTAATGGTTAAGGTGTTTGCCTTACAAACACAAGGTGCAGGGTTTGAGTCTCACAAGGGATAATTGGCTAGGCTTACAATGGCTTGCAAGGGCAGATAGCTTAGTACTAATCTATGAAACTACATCATTCTATGAACCTACATCACTCATTTATTTAACATTTATTTATCAGGAAAGTCTGACTGGGACAAAGCCCAATTTCAGCAGAGGCCCAGAGAGAAATGCTCCAGACATGTCTTTGGAATGTGGGAGGAAACCAGAACACCTGGAGGAAACCCACACAAATGCAAGGAGGAAATGCAGACTCCACATAGAAGGCACCCCAGGTGAGACTCGAACCAGAGAACCTCTTGCTGTGAGGTGACAATGCTAACCACTGTACCATGGTGTCACCCAAGGGTCAATCTTGAACTTCATCAGAAACTGAATACAAACTGAATAAAAAGCAACATGATTCAATTTAAATACAAAAGGAAATGACATCAAACTTTTAAAACATCCAATTACTTAGTTTAAAAATACACACCTTCATTTAACTTCTGTTAATCTTAAAGAGACAGTTGAGACAAATACAGCTTCACAGAATATTGTATTTTAACACACTTTTAGTAGTAATAGTCTCATTTAATAGCTGGCAGAAAATCCACTCTAAGAAACACTTGCCACTTTAACTGTTGTTTTTCCAAATACTTGTTAAATGAATTAACAAATAACTTAGGGTCCACTTTTTCTAACACTAAAAATTCAAATACTGCTTAGATGATCTGGCCGACAGTGATTGGCCAGTTATTTATTTTTTTTGTCAGTCATGGTTTGTGTCCAAAATTCCCTTTTCGGTGAGACATGAACCATTGGGCCCTTTTCATCAAATTGGTGTTTTGGGGAGTTTTTCGCTGAATTTTTTTTTTTTTTTTTTTTACAGAAACACTTTTCCCAAGGTAGATGGCTTTACCTCCTGCATTCCCTAAAGTAACAGAATTAAGCCTGCAGTTACAAAATAATTTCAAGATAAGTTAGGAAACATTTCAAAGATCACTCATTTACAGAAACGGACTTAATGGTTCATGTCTTGTTGAAAAGTGAGTACAGGACATGCACAGATAACTGAACAATCAGTCTCGGTATTAGGGTTACAATCTTGCAGGCTAATTTAGTTCTGTTTGCCATAATGTAGTCTCCTGTTTGGTATTGCTTTCAAGCATCCTCATGTAATGTTTTTATTTGAACAGGCTGCTACTATTGCAGTCTGGTTTTGTAGTGTTTTGTAACCAAATGTAGTCTACATTTTTTTAATGATGTAACTACTTTGTTGACAAAATTTTTTCAGAATAACATACTGTGGCAATCTCCATTCATGCTGCACTTGTTTCTTCGCCATTTTATATTTACAGGTTTATACAATACTAATCCAACTTCTACAACTAATAATTCTAATAACTTCTACAACCATTTTATAATTACAGGTTTATACAATACTAATACAACTTCTACAACTAATAATTCTAATAACTTCTGCAACTATTTTATAATTACAGGTTTATACAATACTAATACAACTTCTACAGCTAATAATTCTAATAACTTCTACAACTATTTTATAATTACAGGTTTATACAATACTAATAAACCAGCCTCATGTCAGATGGTTAATGCTAACATTAAGTTATGAACAACTTGGCATTGTTAGGCATGCAAATCCAAGTATGACAATCAGCGATTCTATTGCCTAAATCCCATGTTTGATTTAATATTGCTCATGAAACAAAAACAGTTAAACCCACAGTTTAACAATTTACAGTCTAAGTTGAGATCAGGAATTATTCTGTGTTCATATTTTTTTATTTACCCCCAAATAGAAGTTTTAAAAATTGAACAAGTGACATCTCACCTTGTCTTGGAGTCTACTTTATTAAATATATAGAGAGCTTAGGTACTTTGTTCCATGTCAACATCCTCGTCTCAAATTCCAGTCCAACATGTCACACAGCTCATTGTCTTAGCTCCCCACTGAAATTTCAGCACTTGTAATATCGAATACTGATATGCTGAAAAAATCACTGAAAATGAGGAGAAGTGCGAATATCGAGCATCGCTCTTTGCCTTTAAACTCCTTTTTTGCCTCAAGCTCCCCACATACCCCAGACTTATATAAACTAACTTCAAGATCATCATACCTTGGAGAAAATTGAATATTCTGAGAATATTGGATTTAATGCATGTAAGTCTGCTTTTTTGGCCATTCAGTTTCAGCATTACAGGATATGATATAGCAGGTCCTGACATTTCAAAAGGTTACCCATTTTTTTTACTATGAAGTTGTGTTTATGATCTGTAATACTTTTCAGTTATATATTTTTAATCTCTGTAATATTTTTTTACCTTTTTTGTTGATGGTTTGTCTTTGTCCATTTTCCAGTTATAGCTTTTTTTGCCGCTCTCAGTAGTAAGGGTAGTAATGCTTTCACTTCTACAGTACATGTTATTTTACCCATAATTTAATAAAAGCATCTCTATACTGAAATTAAATTATCTTCCAAGTATAAGACTTAGCATATTCATCGGTCGCCCAAGATGGCTGCACATTGAGTAATAGCTTAAATCTAGCCCTCCCAGAAACTTAGCAGACAAAGCCAGTGAACCTAGATTTCTGGGTAAACTTATGTAACTGGCTAGTAAGTGCACTGCCTGGATGCCAGGAAAAAAGAAATACAGAGGACCTGAAGGAAAATCAGCTACAAAAGGTGACAAAAAAATACGGACTGGGAAAAGTACTGTAACTGTACAGAAAAAAGCAGTGCAAGCTCCAGACATGACTTCCAGTAACCTGGAAGAAAGTATAAAGCAACTGCACACAGACCTGACTAAAAATAAATGAAACACTGATGGCGTACATCATCTTAAACAAAAAAAAAAAGGCTGGAAAAAATGGAAGAAGCTAGATATTCAGATAAGGTGATAAAACTGCAAAACTCAGAGGTTGAAATGAAGAAAAGGTGGCTGAATATGAGACTGCACAAGAAGAGATGTTTCAAAAAAACAGTAGAATTAGAGGAACAGAGCACATATGTAAAACTTGAGATTTTCTGCTGTACCTAAGAAGCTGGAAGGAACACTGTATTAATTTTATGAAAGCACAAATAAGCAACTGGACTGGTATTCCACAACAGGAAATGTTAATTAAAAGGGCACATTATATGCTCCAAATGTGGTTATAAGAAAACAACCTAGGCCTTTAATAGTAAAAATGCAATCTTACCAGCAGAAGGAGTTGATTCTGACAGAACTGTGGCAGAAGGACAAAATACTACACGAGGGGAAACAGCCGAGTGTTTGTGGAGAATGACTAATCATTGTTCACCAAGCAGAAGAGGAATACATTTATTCTATTATTTAGGGAATGTCGAGAAGCAGGTGGGAATTTCAAACCGCTGTATCTAGATATCTTCAAAATATTTTTCCCTGGAGGAACAAAATAATTTTTTGATGAAGTTCATGCTAAGGAAGAAATACAAAAGTTTGTCCAACAAAAAGTGAGCTGTGAAGCAGAAGGATTTTCTGCTTCTTGTTCTTCTGGTAATAAAGACCACAGAGAGACTGTGCCAGTGAAACCTTTTCCAGTATTTCGATGGAAAATGCTTGAAAAAGGAAAAAAAGCATAAGAGTTGACTAGAAGAATTGAGAGTATGTTAGAAATGAAGCAGAGACAGGGATTGGGAGAATGAGATGAACAGAAATAGAACAAGAAAATCTGAAAATATTGGGCTTTCTTGGACTTTGTTAACTTGTAGAAAACTTTAAAGCATATGCTATATTTCATGGCATTAATGTTTGGAGAATAAAATCAGTATCTTGGAAATTGACAAATGTGGGATTACAAAGCAATAATTATATTTGTGAAATATGACAGAACAAGAAAATCTGGAAATATTGTACTTTTTTGGACTCTGATAAACTTGTAGGGGACTCTAAAGTATATGCTGTACTTCATGTCATTAATGTTCAGAAAAATACTTTGGAGAGGGGAAGAGGAGGGACACAGAGTTAACTGTAAGTAAAACAAAATATTTTTCTTAATTGTGATAGTTAAATGGAGGATGATTTTATTTGCATGTTATAAAGTAATTTTTTTCAGTTATTTGTAACTGTAATGGGGATACTAAGGTAAATAGGTGCTTCCGTATTTTTTTCTTTTTGTTTCTTTCTCCCTTCTTTTGTTTTTCTCCTTGTTCTCTTTTAAGAAATATAGGCACTGCAATGTAAAAAAAAGTTCTGGTTAAAAGAGCATTACAAAAGAAAAAATTAGTATACTTTTTTCAAATTCTTGCATAAGGGAATGACTGGGTTAAGGCCATTAGCTTAATCTAGTGACATGTTTTATGAGAAAACAAATAAATGAAAAAGAATATTGAATATGATAAGGCTTTTCTTCTAGTAAACAGTTTTGTGTCTGGTTCTCATATCTCTAGCAGACAATCTGATAAAGAGAAATGGCTTAGAGAAATGTTTTCTGAAACCAAGTGTTTTCCCAGCTGAGAGAGAGCTATAAAGATAAGACAAAACCAGATAGCACTTAATAGAACCACAGGCTATATCATGTGTCTTACCATGGATAACTTTTCTTTTTGGTAAGCTCGAGTCTGTGTGTGTGGCTGTCAGTTTGGAACATCTGTCCCTATTAGGAGGGTAAAACTTCAATATTTAAGATGTACATAGTTTTGTGTGTTATTACTAAGTTAATAGGTTTGGGGGGTATTTTGTGTGTGTGTGTGTGTGTGTGTGTGTATTTTGTTGGAGGGTTTTCAATAAAATAAAAAGCCCTGTAAGATGTGGCATAGGCTTAAATGGCGATGACAAGAAACAACTGTATAAAAGATTAACCTGCCAGACAGTACATGTATGTAACACAAAAGCTGAAACTAGATATTTAACAAAAAAAGATGTTCTACATAAAAGGTGAGAATACTAATCTCTCAAGAATATGATGCTCTCTATAATGCCTTTAAATGTGAACGGTCTCACAGATAAATACAAAAAAGAAAGAGTAATTAACTATATTAAAATGCAGAGTGCAAATAGCTATGCTACAGGAGACACACTTGGAAATAACTGACCATGTGAATTTGACAAAGAAAGGTTTTCAGGATGGTTATTCAGTTGAATACTTGAGGCAAAGGAAGAGATGAGTACTTATGTTAATTGGAAGAAGAGCTCCAGTAGTAATAGAAGATAAAAAAGACAATATTGGTAGATTTGTAGCACTAAGGAGCTACTGGTAAGGGAGAAGGATTACACTGGCATGTATTTATATTCCACCGAAAACTGCTATAATGGAGCTTAAGAAAATTCTGGGAGAAATAATAAGCTTTCAGCAAGGAATATTACTTATAGGTGGGGACTGGAATTTGATTTGCAACAGTGAATATGTGTCTAGGGGGCCCAGAAGGGAAATATAACAAAGGAGAGTAGCTTTGTAAAGAAATGTATAAAATATTTGACATGGAAGATGTGAATTCAGTACTAGGAGTTCAGAGTAAATTTACATAGTATTCCCCAAGATACAAAAACTGGGCTAGACTAGACAGAATTTACATTTCTCAGGGACATAAGCATTTAATTGAATGTCCTGATACACACCCAATAACTATTTCAGATCATGCACTGATAGTAACTAAAATAAAAACACAGGGTAATGAAATAAAAATGAGACACTGGTGCTTTCCTACCTATCTGTTGAAAAGATAGGAAATTAAGGAATGGGTAGTGGAAATTATTCAGGAGCAATTAGAGAAGATATAAATTTCTTCTGAAAATATATCTAGAGAGTGGGCAAAAAATAAAAGTGGAGTTTAAAAATATGGTGGAAATAAAAGAAAGGGAGATATAGTTAAGAAGTAACAATAATTATTTAGAGGGACTGACAAATATTAAAGTATTGCAAAATAAGGAATCTCAGAACAAGAAGAGAATCAACTCCAGAATGATAAACATAAAATACGCACTCCTTAAAATGGAGAACATCGACATCTGTGCTGTAGCAGAGACCTGGTTCAAGGCAGCAGAAAGCACCCCTGCACTACCGGGCTATAACTCATTCCACACCTTTCGGCCCCAGAATTTGGACTGAAGCTTCAAAGGTGGTGGTGTTTCCATATTCATAAAGGATGCATGCACCCCCAGACTGGTGGCCCAACATAACGCATCAGAGATACTTCAGGTGCAGCTAACATTGGGTAAGACAGCGATTCAGGTCATAGCCTGCTATAGGTCCCCAACCATGTCCCAAGACTCACACTCCACATTCCTAAGCACCCTGGAGAATATTAGGGTCTGACCTAGCACTCTCATACTGGGTGACTTCAATTACCCTTCCATTAACTGGGAAAACTACTCATGTACCAATACATTTGCCCAACATTTCCTGGAATTCATTAATTCCAATTACCTGGATCAGCTCGTTCTTACCCCCACTAGAGGTAGCAACACCCTTGACCTGGTCATTACTAACATGGATGACTGTTGCTCTACACCAATAGTCAAATCCTCCCAGGTTAGATCCGACCACAAACTAATCACGTTGGAAATCCACATCCCACCCACCCCCCCGCAAAGGTAACCACCATGAAAAACTTCTCCAAAGCTAACTTTGGGCTGCTAAAAACAGAGGTTGCTAACTTCACGGCACCCATGCAAATAGAGAATAGTTGCATGACCTCTGAATCATACACCAATGGACTGTATGAACATGTACACAAATGCATGGATCTCACCATACCCAATAGAACCAAGACGCTCTCTTCCAAAAAAAGGAAGCCAATCTGGTGGTCCCCTGCCATAAACAAACTCTAAAACAGAAGGAGGAAACTGATGCGGAATAAGGTGAAGTCCCAAAACGGGAAAAACTCCCTTATCAGCCTCAAGAAAAAGTTGAGATCCCTAATTAAATCCTCTAAAGCTAGCTATGAAAACAGAATTGCAGCAGATAGTAAAGACAACCACAAGGCCTTCTATAGTTATGTAAAGAATCTCAAAGGCAATACCCAGATTTGCGCTGAGCTACTGCACAATGGTACCTCCTATACTGAGCCAACAGATATTGCCAATATACTGACCGACAGGTTCAGTGCCAACGTTACCCCTCCCCCCAAAGGACCAATCACAATATCAGTAGATTGCCAGGCACCCAGTATTACTGCTGCACAGGTTAAAATAGCACTGTCCAAGGTCAAGAATACAGCTTCTATGGGACCTGACAATATCCCTGGCTATGTTCTACATGTACTACAGAGTGAACTGGCACCTCACCTATGTGCCCTGTTCAATCGCAGCCTCACCTCAGGCTTTGCCCTACTGAATGGTGCACTGCTACAGTCATCCCTCTCCACAAAGGAGGAATGACTACAGACCCTGGGAACTATCACCCCATTAGCAAGACAAGTCTGATATGCAAAGCTATGGAATGCATCATCATGGACCTAATAAACAAGGATATAGGGAATCTCCAAACTCTGGATCCCACACAGTTTGGTTTTGTGAAGGGTAGATCATGCCTGGTCAACTTCTTTGAGTCAGTCACCAGAGCTGTGGATGAAGGCAAGGTGGTTCATACAGCCTACCTTGATCTGGCCAAGGCTTTTGATACCATTCCCTACTCAGGAATCATAGAAAAACTCACTAAGCTAGACATCAACCCCTATATCACTAGGTGGGTTGCAAACTGGCTCACAGAACCCACAGTGTGAAAGTAGCTGACTCTAAGTCAGACTGCCAACCAGTCACAAGAGGAGTCCCACAGGGCTTGGTCCTGTGTCCTCTTCTGTTTGGGATCTACTTCTCTGAAGTCCAGGCCAACACAAAGGGACTCTGGCTGACAAAGTTCACAGACGATTGCACGTTGTGAGCTATTATTAACTCCCCAAGTGATACTGACATCCTACAGAAAGGCCTCACTGACACCATTGACTGGTGTCAGAACTATGGCCTTAAGCTCAATGCCAAAACATGTGTCACCATCCCCTTTGGAAAAAACATGGTTCTCATGAATTACCACATCGATGCTAGTCCACTGAACACAGAAGGCATTATAAGAGATCTGGGAACACAGGTTGACAGCAACCTCTCTTTTGACCATCACATTGCCACTGTGGTCAGAAAGTCCCTCTGTGTGGCACATCTCATTACTAAGGGTTTTGCATCCAGGAAGAAAGAGGTCATTGTCTCCCTCTACTCTTCCCTCATTAGGCCAATCATCCTCATTTGGGATGTACCTCACTAGACACCTGCAACATCTGGAGGCTGCAAAAGTACCTCATAAAGACGATCCTAGGCCTTAAACATTTGTCCTACATGGACAGGCTCAAAAAACTCCAACTATTCTCTGTCTCATATCACCTATTTAGAGGGGATCTCTGCTTGACTTACAAAGCCATGTCTGACCCAGTTCTGTTAGAAATGCTACATCTAAAGAAATTCCAATCCCTCTGCACTACACACTCCAGAGACCTCAACCTCATTACCACAATCAACAGAACGTGCTGGAGGGACAGGTTCATAACCCAAAGACTGCCGATGCTATGGAATAGATTTCCCATACATGTCAAACAGAGCACCTCACTAGCCCTCTTCAAGAGAAATCTTGATGAGTGGATGGGAAATAGAAAATTCACCCTGGGGATCACTCTAGTGGCTCTACTCGACAGAGGAGTTGGGAACTAAGGTCGGGTGGCATGATGCCAGGGTAATCCTATGGGCTAGGCTTGTAAGGGCTCCAGGGCCATTAGCCTAGTACACACCTATGAACCTATAAGGGGTTACCTCGATAATATGCATGAGTTTGGAAAGAAAGCTGTTAAGCAACTGTTTTCTGACAATAACTCTAGAGCACAAAAACTTTTAGCATAGCACCTCAGGCAACAGAAAGTAGAAATGGCTGTCACTAAGCTTAGGGAGCCTATAACAAGGAAGATAAGGGATCCTGTAGCGGTATTTGAAATATTTCAGAAATTCTATGAAAGTCTGTATAAAGCAAAGAGATATGGAAATCAAGAAAAGATGCAAATGGAAATGTTTATGGAAGAATTGAATATATCTAGGTTAGAGGCAGATGATGCTCAATTACTAACAGGATAGGAAGTGATGAGATAAAGATGGTGATATATAACCAATATACAGGAAAGTCCCCAGGAATAGGTGGTATTCCTGTGAAAGTTTGAAAGCTAGGAGAGAAAAACCGATAAAGATCTGGAAGGTTTTGTTTAACAGAATTTTAAGAGGAGGAGAAATACTAACATCCTGGAAGACAGAGGTGGCTGTTGTAATACCTAAAGAAGGTAAAGCTCCATCAGATCAAGCTTCATACAATCCCATGTCAATACTAAACCATGATTATAAAATGTTTATGTCTATAATTGCTAAAAGAATGGCAAAGATGGTGCCAAAATTGATAGTCATGGATGAATGTAATTTTATGGAGGGGAGGCAAACATTTGGCAACACTAACAGAATAATGATGATGGAAGCAGAAAATAAGAAAATACCACTGTTGTTGGTGGGTCCTGATGTAGAGAAAGCATTTGACAAAGTAAGCTGAGACTTTATGAGCAGAACAATGGAATCATTTGCATTCCCTGATAAAATTATAAGGTTTGTAGGAGGATATATAAGGGATCACAGGCAAAAATCAAAGTTTTTGGGGTCCTCACTGATAATCTCTGCTTCAGCAGAGGAAACAGGCAGGGGTGTCCTGTCTTCCCTTTGTTATTTGCATTATATTTAGAACCATTGGCAAAAAAAATAAGGGACCCAGAAATTCAAGGATATAATTAGTATGGTAGTCGAGAAAAGCTGGCATAATTTGCAGATGATATTATTTTATACCTGACAAAACCAGAAAGGCACATTACAGTACTGTGGAACATACTGAGGCAGTTTCATATCTTTTCGGGATATGAGAGCTAAAACAAAGGCAATAGCGGTAAACTATGTACCCACATTCAGATTGGTTCAGCAATATTCATACTTATGTGGACATGATAAAATGAAGTATTTAGGAGTATGGATTAAAAATTATTCCAGTGTGGCAGCTAAGGATATGTGGGAAGACACTAAACAAAGGATAATACAAAAACTGACAAAATGGAATCTTTGTTATTTGGATATCAATAGTATGGTACAAGCAGTTAAAATGTTTAGTCCCTTTAATTTTATGCATAAGTCAGGCATATTTTATCAACCAGAGGAGTAGTTGTGAACAGGAATCAATAAAGAGCTGAAGAATTTTATCTGGGAGGGGAAGATGGCAAAAGTCAAGTGGGATAAACTTATAAGAAGGAAGCCAACACAGGAATAGAGAAAGGAGATTCTGCTGATAGGGATGACTGCAATTAGGGATACAGACAATAGGCAAGAGGGGGCTGGAATTTATTGGAGACAACTGGCAAGGGAACCAAGGTATTGGGAGCAAATAACTAGAGAGGGAAAGATGATAGAATGGAAAAACGCCAAGAAATTATTTGGACTGCAGGTTAGAGAATACCTTCCCTATCATGGATTGATATCAGAACAGAGGCAAAGAATAAGAAATATGGGAGTCCTAAATGAAATACCTGCACTGGTAGAGTTTTTAGTAGTATGTAGAAAAAGAAGTTATGTACTTACCATAACGTTCCATCTGAGTATGTAACTTCATTTGTCAGCAACCTGTGGGTATCGGATCTGAATCGGATCTGAGCCGGCAGTTTCATTCAGCTAAGATCCGAGCTCCAAGCTCCTCCCCCTTACCTTTAACCCCCTGCCATCCTTCTCTGTCCTCCGATCGAGTTTGCATAGCATTATAGAATACTACAATCAAGGATCAACTAAACATCCTAACCTGATGTCATCTAGTATAGAGAACACAAAAGTCCTAAAAAAGGGGCGAACTACAGGTTAGGGGGACGGAGGAGGGGTTGGTTGCTGACAAATGAAGTTACCTACTCAGATGGAACGTTATGGTAAGTACATAACTTCTTTATCTGAAGTAGTTAACTTTATTTGTTCATCAACCTGTGGGACAGAGTCCCCAGCTGCCTAAAAACTTGAGAGGTCCTCATGGAAGAATATTCCAGAGCACTGCTGAGCCAAAGGACTCCCTCCCTCTGGAAATTATATCCAGCTTGTAATGGGAAATAAAGGTATGGGATGAAGCCCAAATGGCTGCTAAACAAATGTCATCCAAAGACACCCTTAACCAAAAGGCAGCAGAAGTGGAAATTGATCGAGTAGAATGAGCGTGAACTCCAACAGGTTCTGGCCGACCAGAACTCTTATATGCAAGTATACATTGTGAAATCCATCTGGACAATGTAACTTTTGACACAGGTTTACCCAGAAAGGGTTTAGCAAAGGATACAAAGAGTTGTTCAGATTTCCTATGATCGGCCGTCCTGTGTAAATAGAACCTCAATTGTCTGTGCACGTCCAAAGACTGTAATTTGTATTCACCTTTGTTTTGATAATTCAGGAAAAACACCGGTAAATTGATAGATTGATTAATGTTGGACTCAGAGGCGACTTTAGGTAAGAAGGAGGGATTGGTCCTGAGGGAAACTCTATCTTTATGGAAGACCAGATATGGAGGTTTGGTGCAAAGGGCTTGAAGCTCTGAAACCCTTCTAGCCAAAGTGACGGCAATGAGAAAGGCCGTCTTCCAAGCTAAGTATTTAAGATCCACCGAAGCTGCAGGTTCAAAGGGGGGACCAGTAAGAGCCTGAAGAACAAGGGTTAAATCCCACGGAGGAACTGCATCCTTCACAGGAGGCCTTAACAGGAAAGTACCTTTTACGAAAGTTTTGCAGAGCTTGGAAGAAGCTAATGAACCAAGATCACTTCCCACATGAAAATGTGAAACTGCTGCTAATTGGACTTTGACAGTGGAGGAGCTGGCACCTTGATCAAATAAATGTGACAAAAATGCTAACACAGCTGGTATTGGGGCTGTAAAGGGATCAATATGTCTGTGTTCTGCCCAGATCGAAAAACGTTTCCATTTGCTCTTATAGACCTTTCTGGTAGAAGGTTTATGAGCGGCTACTAAAATAGCTGTAACGGAGGAGGAGATGCCGGGAGTCATAGCTATGATTGGAACTGGATCAACCAAGCTGTGAGCTTGAGATTGTTCAGGTTTGGAGTTGTCAACTCCAGGGCATGAGAAATGAGATCCGGAGTGGGATCCAAAATCCAAGGAGGATTGACCAGATGAGACCATAGGCAAGGGGAACCACGTCTGATGAGGCCAGAATGGGGCTATGAGGATCACTCTGCTCCCCAACCGATGAGCTTTCTGCAAGAATTTTGCCATCAGGGGAAGAGGTGGATAAGCATAAAGTAGACCAGATGGCCAAACGTGGACTAGAGCGTCTCTGGGGGATTCCCCTGGTGGGGGAAGTAGAGTGAAGTACTCGCTGCACTTTGCATTTGAAGGCGACGTGAAAAGATTGCAGCAAGGTTGACCCCACTTGAGGAATATCTGCTTCGCTACTCTTGGGTTCAGAGACCACTTGTAAGGTGAGAGTATGGTTCGACTCAGCTTGTCTGCCAAAATGTTGGACCGACCCGGAATGTGCATTGCTATGAGAAAGCGGTTGGTGGTGATCGCCCATTCCCAAACTCTCATGGCCTCTCGACACAGTGGATAGGATCTGGTTCCCCCCTGTGTGTTGATATACCAGACTACTGACATGTTGTCTGATTGAATTGCAATTGTCTCTAAGGGAAGAAAGGCCTGGAGTGCTTGCAATGCTAAAAGCACCACCCTCATCTCTAGGACATTAATGTGCAGTAAGGTCTCCGAGTGTGTCCACGTGCCTTGAACGGTTCTGCCCATGCAGTGTCCCCCCCACCCGAGGCGAGAAGCGTCCGTGGTCACCGTGGCTTGAGGTGGAGTCATAGAAAAAGGGCGCCCTTCCCGAAGATCCGAGGATTGGATCCACCAGAGTAGGGACCTCCTGCAAACCTTGCTGAGGGGAATAGCCATACTTAGCGGATGCTGCAGGATGGACCATTGGACCTGTAAGGTCCATTGCAGGACCCTCATGTTCAGACGAGCTAGTGGTGACAGATTGATCGCAGCCACCATGGAACCTAGTGCCCTCAGGACCAATTCTGCTGGGGAGCCGGGGATTGTAGGAGGGCCATCACGTGGAATGTCAAAGTTCGAATCCTGTCCGGAGTTAGGAAGGCCCTCAACAGGTTTGTATCTAACCTGGCCCCTATGAAATCTAAGGTCTGAGTTGGTTGAAGAGAGGATTTCTTGAGATTGATTGAAATTCCCAGATGAGAGGCCAAGTGAAGGAAGTAATTCCTGGCTGAACAGAGTAGATGCCTGGTGGAGGCTGTCAGGAGCCAGTCGTCTAGGTACGGAAAAACCTGTATTCCCTGAAGCCTCAGGTGGGCCGCTACAACTGCCATCACTTTGGTGAACACCCTGGGGGCTGTGGTGAGACCAAAGGGAAGGACCCTGAACTGATAGTGACTGGCTCCCAGCTGGAAGCGGAGAAACCTTCTGGATCATCTGTCCATCAAAATGTGGTAGTACGCATCCTTGAGGTCTATAGAGCACATCCAGTCGTTCTTCTGTAGGAGTGGGAGAATGGATTGAATGGTGACCATCCGGAACTTTTCTTTGGCAACTGACAGGTTCAGAAAGGTCAGGTCGAGGATTGGTCTTAAGTCCCCCGTCTTTTTTGGCACCAAAAAGAACCTGGAGTAGAAGCCTGATCCAGACTGGTCTTGGGGGACGGGCTGGATCACTCTTCTTTCTAGCAGCTGCTTTATTTCTGTGGCTGCTGCCTCCCTTTGATTGGGTGGGACATTGGGGAGGCTCCGGGGTCTGAAAGGGAGATTCAAAAAAGGGATAGTGTAACCTCTGGATATGATTCGAAGCACCCAGCGATCTGTTGTAATGAACTGCCAAGCTGCTAGGTGCCTCGAGAAGTGCCTCCCGACTGCCTCCAGAGTGGAGCAGTCAGGTAACCCCTCAGGGTTGCTGCGCGGGCCGATTCGAAAAAGGTTCTCTCATCCCTAAATTCTTCGGTCCCCCTCTGCCTCTGGGCCGGTGTCCACCCTGTCCTCCTCTGCCTCTGAAGGACGAGGAGTATGGAGAGAAACAGGACTGTTGAGATTTCTGGAACCACATCTTCTTTTGTCCCCTTTGGTTCCTGGAGAAGGACCTCTGGGGAGCTGAGAAGCGGATCCCGATGGCAGACAGCGTCTTCCCATCTTTCTCGCTCTGGACCAGCGTGTCGCGGACGGTCTTGCCAAACAGTGAAGAACCGTCAAAAGGGGCATTTGTGAAGGACGCCTTGAAGGGTTCCGCAAAGTTGCAGAGGCGGAGCCAAGCATGTCGCCGTAAGACTATGCCCGCTCTGCTACCTCTAGCGGCTCCTTCCATGGCATGGGAAAGAAGTCGCATAGAAGTATTCGAAATGGACTTAAGAGTGGCCATTCAGGCTGAGAATATTTTCTTATCCTTGGCCGACATGGACTCTGGGGGCAACCCTGCGTATTCTTTGATGAGATCCCGCTGGAGTCGTATGACATGTGCCATGTAGTTCAGCAACCTTACCGAGAAGGTGGCCGAAGCAAACATCCACTTCCCTATGCGGTCCATTGTCTGAGACTCCTTGTTGGGAGGATGGACCGAGGAACTCTCCTGTGCTAGTTCCTTCTTGGTGGCAGCCGCCACCAACATGGCATCTACTGGAGCACCCTTGATCCAAACCGTCCTATCTGTGGGTGGACTGAGAATTTTGTCTGGCCTCTTTGGTATGGGCTCCACAGTGTCCGGTTCCTTCTATGCCCTGGTAGTGATCAGATCTACCAGGGGATCGGCAGGAGGGGACACCCAAGAGGTAGATGGGCCTGCGTCAAACACCTCCAGAAACACAGATTCATCAGATGAAGGCTTTTGGGCTCACCACCCCCTTCTAATATGAAGCATTTCCATAATGTCTCCGAAGGAGATGTCCTTGGGGGGGTGACCTTGGGGAACATTCCCCTTCCTCTAAGTCTGTGTCCTCTGTCAGGGACTTAGGTGAGTCCAAGTGCCTCCTCTTGCACTTACGTTTGTGAGGAACCTCCTCGGGGGGGCTGTCCGAGGATGCCTCACCAACCACATCCTGTTCCTCTAAGGGAACCATCTGGGACGTAGGCGCAGGCTGTCCCTGGGGCCGGGTGATGGAAGGTAGGCCTGTCTGAGAGGGAGTGATGGGTGGAACCACAGCAGGAGCCTGGGGCCTCGAGTCCCTCGACAAGACCCTCTCCACAACATCGAACGCCGAAGGAGAACTGCTCTCTCTAAGCTCCGAGAGCAGCCCCTTCAGATCCGAGGTGTGGACCGGAGCCGGCGCTGATGCAATCGGATCCAAAGGGCCAGTATGCTCTGACCAAGATGGAGCTGAAGACACACTGACACCTCCGGATCTGAAGCTCAGCTCACGGCTTAGAGCTCGGATCCAAAAAGGGACCCGACAAGCTCGAGGCTGCGGTCGGAGCCGAAGAAGGATGTACTATCGGTGCCGAGCCTCCCCCGGTTCCGATGCAGCCTGGATCCGATGGCTCTGAGCCCCAGAAGTGGGTTAGAGAAGGAGCAATCAGGGTGAAAAAGGGGGTGGCAGGATCACTCCCATCTGCAGTTGGGTCTGGAGAAACCTACGCATCATCCGGCCCATATCTGCATCTGACAAACTCCGTGTTGATCTAGACGAGGCCACCGAGGCAGGCCTGGAGTGATGCCTCGAAGACCTCGAAGGTGACTGGGTCTCCCCCTCCTCCGGCCCTGGTGAAAAGCGGGGTGAATGGAGCCGGGAAGGAGAAGGCCCGGAGGCCCTAGGAGAGACAAGTTGCTTCACTGGTGGAGCCGAAGAGGAAGCTTCGGCCCACCGCTTGTGGTGCTTGTCCTTTCTTCTCTCCCTCCTAGATTCCCT
The DNA here is from genome assembly GCF_019279795.1 of Protopterus annectens. Lineage (NCBI taxonomy): Eukaryota > Metazoa > Chordata > Ceratodontiformes > Protopteridae > Protopterus > Protopterus annectens. The sequence continues at coordinate 50,727,544 of NC_056741.1, forward strand.
CTCCTCCTGGGCCTCAGTGGGAGGGTGAGTCCCGGCCAGGGGAGCAGGGATAGAAGGTGGGACTGGTGCTGTAGTCGCCGGTGCCGCCGAGGGAGAAGAGGACAAAGCCGAGTCCGGGGGCAGTAGTCCCGCCAGAATCAACTTCGACCTCCTATCCCTCAAAGCCCTGGGGTTGAAGGCTGCACAAATTGTGCAGCCTGAAGAAAGATGGTCAACCCCAAGGCAAATAACACACCGAGTGTGGCCATCCGCCAGGGATAGCTTATGGTCGCACTCTATGCATTTAGAAAAGAAGGTTTTAGGGGCCTCGGCCATAGTAGAAAAAAGGCCCAACCCAAACACACCTTCACACACACGGGAAGACTAGACTAACTAAAAAATATAAAAATTTTGCCAACAAAACTAGCTAAATAACTACAAAAGGGCACACCACTCACTCGTTTAACAATTAAACTAAAAACTAGGGAAAAAAAGAGGTAATTTTCTTCAAAAACTCATGAAACCCTACGCCTGGAACTCATTCTAGGTGCTTGAATAAGCCGTGGCAAACAAGATCTGAGGACAGAGAAGGATGGCAGGGGGTTATGGGTAAGGGGAGGAGCTTGGAGCTTGGATCTTAGCTGAATAAAGCTGCCGGCTCGGATCTGATTCGGATCCTATACCCACAGGTTGATGAACAAATGAAGTTAACTACTTCAGATCAGAAGTTTCCATTAAGAAAGGAATAATTAGTACAGCATATAAAATATTGCATGATAACTTTAACAATCAATCAGAGGAGGCTAGGAAGAATTGAGAAAAGAGGTTAGATAAGCAATTCACAAATAAACAATGAGGGCTATATGTATATCTCCCAAATATGCAACACAGTCTAGAAGATTTAGAATCTTTGCTTGGAAGCGTTTACATGAGTAATTTTATACCCCAAGTAGACACCAAAGAATTTTTCCTCAGGTAGACAGCAAATGATGGAGGTATGATGGTGAAGAAAGAGGTAACTAGGAATATATTTTCAGGGAGTGTAATGAGATGGCAGACTTCAAAGATTCTCTGTAGACTTCTCTGTTGGAGATGCTGGGTGAGCAAATTAGTGTAACTAAGGAAATGATGTTTTTGAGTTTGATACAGAGTTGGAATTGCCTAGATATAGTAAGGCCTTGCTGAGTCCAATTATGGTGGCAGACAAAAAAGCAATGACTACAAAATGGAAATCAAAGTCTAGACCAACTTTATTAGAAGTAGTGAAAATAGTAACAGAGAGAAAACAACTGGAAATGGGATCTTTGGAAAAAGAGTAGGAGCAAACTACATAGGAAAAAATGGGAATTGTTGGATCAATACATGCAGAGAAAGAATGAGGTTTCAAAGAAGGCAGGAACTGAATGAGTTATGTAATGGCTGACTGACATTGACTGGACATATTATAAGTGATGTATAATGTTTGCTGCTACAGTTGTGTTGGCATCGTTAGTAATGTATAATGTTTGTAACTGAGATTGTGTCGCTATGGTTTATTTTCATTTATATAAATGTAAGATTGCCTGTGTCATGCATGGTAATTTAATAAAGATATTTCTTGTTAAAAAAAAACAGACTTAGCATATTTGTCAATACTTTTTAGTACTGAAGCACCTCCTTTCATTCCAAGAATAATAACCTGTTTCTGAACATGTGGCTCTATTGGATATGGCTGTATATGCACCGATTAGGTTTGTGTCATTCACTACTTAGTTTACAGGTAATAGCAACACTGGCTGTGCTCTTGACTGCTTGGCTGTCTTCCACCTTCTCTTCCATGGTTTCCTTAATTATCTTAGTACATAAGTCCTAGTTACTGGAATATGAGTTTAGCTGAAAGTTGAAAAGCTTTACTTACAAGAAGGCATTATTCTGCTTTCAGCAGGGAAAGGGGGTATGGCAAATACTGGTACTTCCTCATTTCTTTGTCTTTTACTACTGGTGCATGTGTTGCTACTTGTCACTAGTTAGGTGTTTATTAAATACAGACTGCAAACACACTGCGACATTCTTTTCTGCCTGGTAATGCATCTTGCTGTTCCTTTTATAGCTTTTGTACTTTTCCATACCATTCTTCGTATTTGACTGTATCTGCCTGTTTATCATGCTGGCTGTTTACTGAGTTCTCCAAACAGTTCACTTTTAATTTATTAATTTGTTAAGCCGGTAAGGGAACTCATCAACACTGACCCTTTCCAGCCATGATCCAGGCCACAAGAGCAAATGTAAATGCAATGTTTATGGAATCTTTAGAGTAACTGATCAACCAGCGTGTTTTGAGAAGTGGGAAGAAACCACAGTACCCAGAAAAAACCCACACAGGCATACAGAGAGAACATGTACATGTTAGACATTCAGTAACTGGAGATCAGGACTGTACCCTGGGCCCTGCTTATTTGAAAAAGAGAGCTTAACCATCACTCTTGTGTGCTATTTAAAGCTTCTTTGTGTAGCTTAATAGAAACTGGAGAGAGATAAGTCCAGAATGTGGTTTGTACTGGTGATTTTCATTGGTAAAAGAGCTTCCTGCAGCACATAATCTGTGTTGTGTTACATGGACTATCTCTTTCCTTGCCTTATAGGTTCATAGGTTCATAGGTAGGTACTAGGCTATCTGCCCTAGGGCCTATACAAGCCTAACCAAAAAGGTACCCTGGCTTTCGCCACTCAAGAAAATTATTTTCCTGAGCCCCTGCCGAGCAGAGCCACAGAGGTGATCCCAGGGGTGAATTTCCTATTTCCCATTCAGTCATCAAGATTTTTCTTAAAGAGTGCTAATGAGGAGCTTTGTTTGATATAGACAGGTAGTTTGTTCCAAAGTATGGGAAGTCTCTGGGACAGGAATCTATCCCTCCAGCATGTTCTGTTTATTGTGGTGACAAGGTTTAGGTCCCTAGAGCGTGTAGCTTGGAGGGATTGGGATTTCTTTAAGTGGGGTATGTCCAACAGCTCTGGGTTTGACAGCTTTGTATGTTAGGCAGAGATCACCTCTGAGTAGGCGCTATGCGACTGAGTAAAGCTGGAGTTTTTTGAGACGGTCTGCGTAGGGCATCTGTTTGAGGTTGGTAATCCTCTTTGTGAGGTATTTCTGCGGCTATTCTAGTTGTTGTAGATGTCTTGTGAAGTACATAACAAAAGGGTCGTTGTACTCTATAATGGGTCTAATGAATGATGAGTAGAGGGAAACAATGACCTCTTTTTTTCCTGGATGAGAAACCTTTTGTGGTGAGGTGTGCCACGTAGAAGGATTTCCTGACTACTGTGGCAATGTGATTATCAAAGGAGGGACTACCGTCCACCTGTGTCCCAAGGTCTCTTATCACACTTTCGGTGTTAAGTAGACTACCACCTATGTGGTAGCTCATGGGTACAGAGTTTTTACCAAAGTGGATGACAATGCACTTTTTGGCATTGAGCTTGAGGCCATGGCTTTGACACCAGGCATCTGTCTCAGTGAGGCCCTTTTGTAGGATGTCCACATCATTAGGAGTTTCAATTATGGCTCCTAGTTTGCAGTCATCTGCAAACTTCGTTAGCCAAAGACCTTCTGTGTTAGCCTGTACTTTAGAAAAGTAGATACCAAACAGGAGAGGACCCAGGACTGAACCCTGTGGTACTCCACTTGTCACTGGTCTGAAGTTGGATTTGGAGTCTGCTACTTTCACAGTGTGGGTTCTGTCAGTGAACCAGTTGGCAACCTATCTTGTGACATAGGGATTTATACCTAGTTTAGGGAGTTTATATATAATTCCAGAGTGGGGGATGGTGTTGAAAGCCTTGGTGAGATCTAGATAGGCTGTGTGAACCACTTTACCCTCATCTACATCTTTGGTGACTGCTTCAAAGAAGTCAATCAGGTTTAGGAGACATGATCTGCCCTTTACAAATCTGAACTGGGTGGTTGCCATGACTGACCACCCTTGCTGATTCAGTTTTTAGGTAGGATCATCTGGCTGCCACCTATGCTCTTGCCGGACTAACTGTTTAAGCTCAGCCATGTTTTGCACTGTAATCCTCTGTTTAGCATGACCTGTACTTAGTATGCATTTTCTGATGCTTATCAGTGCAGGTTTCAGATGTATCTAGAACACTCTTCTTTGTGGAAATCTCCTGCCCTGATGATGCCAGCAGAAGTGAACTCAGTCAAATCTGCCAGCTTCCATTTTGTGGCATTCTTGTATATAGCTGCAATGTAGCTGACTCCTTGCAGGTATTGCTGGATGATTTGTACTGTTCCATCATTTCAGAATTTGCTGTGTTTATAGTGGCAGTAAATTTCCTCTTCAGGGATGGAGTAACTCCATTGTGGCCACCATGTTCCTCTGTAAGGCTGAGCGTTCATTTTCATTTCTTACTGCATTTTTTATAAGCAGTTTACCCCCCCCCCCCCAAGTCTGTATATAGACAGTATGCCGCTCTGGTAACATTATTGGCCTGACTTGGAGTCTGTGTGCATTACAAAATCAGCCCTTCATCCTGCATGTATATTCTGATTTCTGCATAGCTGAATAACTGCACTGGCACATATATTGATCTCCTGTACTTTTACTTTTAATGACTACACATTACAACCTACAGTCCCATGATGTTGGTGCAGCATTTAAAGTTTAATAAATTGCAGTTCAAGTGTACAGTTTTTCCTTCAGATTACTATATGCTGAGCAATAACTGTGTGTGTTATGGATGACTGCAGCTTATTTTAGTTCTAATTGGCTTAAATTACTCACCTCCCTTTAGGTTTTAATTTCAGCAATTACGGTATAGTTTTTAATTCTGTCACTGTAGGGAATTTTCCAAACAGAATGCAAGTAATATAGTCTTTCTGAACAATTCTGTAACTCCTTTCATAAACTCAGAAAGCTGCTAGAATAACAAGTTTTACTTTAACATGCATTTTCTGAAGGATTTGAAGTCTAAAGCTCAAATGTCTGTCATTATTTAGTTACCTCAGTCCCAAATGATGAGCCAGAAAACAACAAATTTTATGAGGAACAGACCAAAAAACACAAGGCAAAATTCTGGACATTCTGCAAAAATCTGAACAGTTAAGAGGTATGCTTGGGTATAACTCAATGCACTGATGCGAGGTATGTGAGAGTTGTTGCATAATTCATAGGTATTTACACTGGTAAATTTGTTCTGCTTTTACTTCTGGCTGCTCCCATCATCCTTTGCATGACTGGCTCAGACATCTCAATTTATCACCTGTAGTTGCAACAATATTTGGCTGAAAGGCAAGGACAGTTCTCTTTTAAGCAGACTTCACTTTACTTTCACCTGTGAAATTGGGTAGGACCCCACTTCCCACAAAACCTTCAACATGCATTTCTTTTATAACAGACCATATGAAATCACTGCCTGCTCATCAAACATGCACTGCAAGCTGAACAATTCTTTCTGAGCTCTGTTATTGGCCTCCCTACTCATGGGTCTGTACTTCCCTCCACCTTGACCGCCACCTTTGAGGTAGGTAGAATTTCTGTTTTGTGACCAATAAACTAAGCAATGTAGACAGTTTATTTATCAAGAGTCAGACGGATATGTTCATATGCTGGAAACAATCCCAGCATGCCCTACTCATCATGATGTATAGATCTAAACATGAAATATTTTAAGAGCACTGCAGTACAGTACCCCTAAGTGTCTACGCCTCTGAATGTATTTTAATCTCTAACATTTGCATTCTTTGTGGGCTGTAGATTAGAGTGTGTGTTGTACCTTTAAGAGCCATTCCAGTCTACGGGCACATGCATATAAGTACTGAGCATGTGCAAGCAACAGTGCCATTTTGAGTGAGCAGCCAGAGTGAAAGCATGTATGTGTAGCAGTCAGTCAGTTTGTTCATTTAGGTTTTATGTTGCAGTCAACCATCCTGATGTGTGCATGTGTAATCTTAAACCTATGTCTCTAATGGACACAGGTAACCTGTAAATGGTTCATCTCCCAGGTCCATGCTTACACTTATCAAGGGTATCAGAACCTGTCAGAGATTTGGGATGCATGGCTAGCATACCCCTTAACCTCTTAGAGCAAGAAATCTAGACAACTCCATAAATAAAAGTAGGACAAAGGTCCAAAAATAGGGACATTTTTTAAATATTGCTCTAACAAACTTAGAAAATTGATAGGATAACAGGTTTTGAATTAGCATGGATTTTCTGAAGGGCATAAAGTCTGAAACACAAATGTCTGTCAGTATTTTCTAACTTCAGTATTTAATGATTTGCCACTAATTTGCCAGAATACCACAATTTTATGAAAAATGGACCAAAAATATGAGTCAAAAATCTGGACATTCTGCAAAAATCTGTACAGTTGAGAGGTATGATGGCTAGGCTTAAAAAGGTCCTTGTGGTCATTAGCCTAGTAAACACCTATGAACCTTTAAACAAACACCCAAGCCTCATCACCTTATTTGAATACATAAGATGAGTGACAGGGGTGTCACTGAATTAATCCCAGGCCCTTCTGGTAGTTTTGTTAGCCCAAAATGTGTCTCCTCATTGTGTCTTTAAACACTGGATGAAAGCATAATACATTTAGTCACACAGAAGTTTTGGATCATGTAAAATCAGCCTTTTCCAATGGCAATAACCAAACATTGGCTGATACCTGTAAATGTAATTACAGCTTCAGTTGAGTCAGTCTACCAATCTTTTCAAAGCCAGAGATTTGGTAATAGAACTGATGGAGCAGTGCTAGAAACATGGGACTAGAACTGTTGGAGGAGTGTTAGACACTTGGCACTAAAACTGGTGAAGCAATGCTAGAAACTTGGTACTAGAACTTGTGGTGAAATGGTAGAGACTTGGTGCTAGAACTAGTTGAACAGTGTTAAAATCTTAGCACTAGAACTAGGGGCGGAGTGGTAGAGACTTGGTACTAGGACTGGTAAAGGAGTGCTAGAGACTTGGTACTAGAACTGGTGAAGGAGTGCTAGAGACTTGGTACTAGAACTGGTGAAGGAGTACTAGAGACTTAGTACTAGAACTGGTAACGGAGTACTACAGACTTAGTACTAGAACTGGTAATGGAGTGCCATTTCTTATACTTATATGCATCGCATTATACCTTCTTACAGTTTCATCCCCCAAACATTCCAACCAGGATAATAACTGGCTGGTCTGCCACTTTCTCAGTGAAGGACATCTGAAACTCAGCAATGTTTTTTTTTCTCATTACCCTACACTTTGTTGAGTGTAAATTGGATAATGTATCAACTTGTAGATTTTCAGTTTTATTTCTCTGATGTTCAACTCACTGATTGCTGTTTCACAAAGAATATTACTGCTGGTGTAGTTTTATTTGCATGCTAGCATGTGTATACATTTCTGTTGTCTCCTTGGTTGTGCATATGTGGAATTAGTATAGCCAAGCAAGGTTGTTGGGGGTGTGTGTGGATGTAATGTCCTCTGCCAAAAACTCTTTTTAAAGAGGTTTTAAGGAGATAAAGGTTCAGCCAGTTTATTTGTGTCAGACAGAAGCCTCAGCTGGTTGTAATTCATGGAAAATGGAGGGGAAGGGTGTTCTCTACAATCCTCAAAAACAGCCTTTGAAAACAGATGTGACAGTGTGGTATCCTATTTAATTAAAGCCAGCTCCTTTACACTGGGTGACAGCATTCTGCATTGTGAACACTGCAATAAAAGGGACTAAGTCACAACATAACAATTTGCCCTAACGTAGCCAGTTACCAGAGAGTAAAACCCAACCTCTTTATTTCCAACTTCTCTCCTTTTGTCTGGATCCTAACTAATGTACCATTTAATTTCTACTTGGCCTTGCATTTTTCTGAGATTCCCCTATTATCTCATCCAAGTTTTCTGCCTTAAGGCCAAAATGAATAGTACCACTATCACATATGGATCATTCAGACAATGAGGAGTGGTTCCTCCTCTTCACACCTGTCTGTATTAAATGGCACTCGGTCAACTGTCAGAGTTACTGCAGCACAACCCCTGCACTATGTCCCATGGCAGAGCAATCATTTATCCTAATGCGACCAAGAGAGTTACTTAAAGTGTACTGGTAACTTTTTGCAGCATCTTTGTTTTACAACTATTTTCATTGCCTGCTATACTTTTCATGCTAAAGCTGGAAGTAGTCCTAATCTAATCCAGATACAGATTTGCTGTAGTTGTAGTTTATTGGCCGTTTGGGCAGTTTTTCCATCTCTTTCAACTTTCTGGTTTAAAAGCCCACATTTGCGCTTGTTTCCTACCTTTCCTTTAACTAGCCTAGTACAGATACAGATTTGCTGTATCCAGGACTGTTTGTAAGCTTCTGAGCCCCCCAACCCTTTCTGTGTTAGAGGGAAGCCTTTTAGCTTGTCAGTAGGAGTGGTAAGCACTAGATAGCCTATCTACCACAAGAGGAGTGGTTTCTGGCCCAGAAATTGTAGTTTATTGGCTGATTGGGCAGTTTTTCTATCTTTCAACTTTCTGGTTTAAAAGCCCATGTTTGTGCTTGTTTCCTGCCTTTCCTGTAACTAGTCTAGTCCAGATACAGATTTGCTTTATTCAGGACTGTTTGTAAGCTTCTGAGTGGTGCCAAACAGTCTGCTTTTCAATTTTTCCCTTAGATCTGCTAGTTCTCTCCTCTCCTGCACTTTTACCAGCTTATTAGTCTAGCACTTTGCCAGACTTCTTGTAGCAATTATTGTAGCACACAAAAGTGCTACCAGCACTAAACGTTTTACAAGGAAACAACTCCAGTACTTATTATTAATGCCCACACCTCCAGGCATGTCTAAAGGTCAGTTCCCTGTGCTTTCTCCTATTAACCTGGTGAACTTGGGCATCCTGAAGCAATGTAGCAACTGCCTCATGTACACTGACAACTCTCTCCTTTTACCTCCCAACACTCAGACTTGAGAGAGATGCACTTATATATCCAAATTGGAAGCCACGCACTCTCCAGCCAAGACCGGAATAGCTGGTCAAGAGGAGAAGGTCAACACTTCTCCACACCACATGGAACACATAACCCTCCGGAACACACAACAGCACTGCCTTCACATAAAAACACAAACCACACACCCACCTTCACGGAGGCTCTCAATAAAAATCTACCCAAACAGCAGAGACCTCCAAGGCAGAAACGCACTCAACCACCACAACACAACACTAATCATGAGACACATAACTCTCCTAAACAGTGTGCCACTCAACCAAAGCCCCTAAGGCAAAACAGCATGCCCAACACACTAGTTATAGGTGACTCAATAGTGAGGCACACTGATGTCCCACTCACTAGGTTGAATAAGGAGAAAGTAACAGTCAGCTGCCTGTCAGGTGCCAAAATCCACCACATAACGCATGCAGTCAGGTCCCTCAAGAACAGGTACAAATATGACTCTGTCATTGTACATGTGGGTATGAATGACCTGAGACGTACCTCCCTGGACTACATGAAAAGAGACATGGAGGAGCTCTCCGATCTTGTAGCCCAGGCGGGTATGACCCTAGCCCTGAGCAGCTTCCTACCATCAACCAGAATGATACCACAGTACAAGCAGAAAATGGTTGATTTCAACAATTGGCTAAGTTTCTGGTTTCATTCTAAGGGGATCCAGTATCTGTCTGGTGGAATGACATGATTGACAGACCTCGATGCTTTGGCCAGAGATGGCCTGCATTTGTCACCCCTGGGATTCTGGATACTGGCCAAGGCTCTTGCCACCCCTATAGTGCCTTTTTTAGGTGGTGTTCCAAAGACCAAATTACCACCATAACAGCTACAAACAAATGCAATCTGAGGGTTATGCTGCTCAACTCTAGACTTCTAAATCTCAAAATGCACTCCTTGAAGCACTCCTTAAAATGGAGAACATCAACATTTGTGCTGTAGCAGAGACCTGGTTCAAGGCAGCAGAAAGCACCCCTGCATTACTAGGCTATAACCCATTCCACACCTTTCGGCCCCAGAACTTGGACCGAAGCTCCAAAAGTGGTGGTGATTCCATATTCATAAAGGATGCACACACCTCCAGACTGGTAGCCCAACATAACACATCAGAGATACTTCAGGTGCAGCTAACATTGGGTAAGACAGCAATTCAGGTCGTAGCCTGCTGTAGGTCCCAAACCAGGTTCCAAGACTCGCACTCCATGTTCATAAGCACCATGCAGAATATTAGGGTCTGAACTAACACTCTTATACTGGGCGACTTCAACTACCCCTCCATTAACTGGAAAACTACTCTTGTACCAATACACTTGCACAGCATTTCCTGGAATTCATTAATTCCAATGTCCAGGACCAGCTCGTTCTTACCCCCACTAGAGGTACCAACATCCTTGACCTGGTCATTACTAACATGGGTGACCATTGCTCTACACCAATAGTCAACTCCTCCCTGGTTAGATCCGACCACAAACTAATCACCTTGAAAATCCATATCCACCCCCCTCGCAAAGGTAACCGCCATGAAAAACTTCTCTAAAGCTAACTTTGTGCTCCTAAAAACAGAGGTGGCTAACTTCACGGCACCCATGCAAATGGAGAATAGTTGCATGACCACCGAATCATACACTATATGAACACGTACACAAATGCATGAATCTCGCCATACCCAACAGAACCAAGATGCTCTCCTCCAAAAAAAGGAAGCCAATCTGGTGGTCCTCTGCCATAAACAAACTCTGCAACAGAAGAAGAAAACTGATGTGGAATAAGGTGAAGTGCCAAGACTGGAAAAACTCCCTTTTCAGCCTCAACAAAAAGTTGAGATCCCTCATCAAATCCTCTAAAGCTAGCTATGAAAACAGAATTGCAGCAGATAGTAAACACAACAAGGCCTTCTATAGCTATGTAAAGAATCTCCACGGCAATAGCCAGATTTGCACTGAGCTACTGCACAATGGTACCTCCTATACCAAGCCAACAGATATTGCCAATATACTGGCCGACAGATTCAGTGCCAACTTTACCCCCCCCAAGGACCAATTATAATACCAGTAGATTGCCAGGCACCCAGTATTACTGCTGCATAGGTTAAAGCAGTACTGTCCAAGGCCAAGAATACAGCTTCTATGGGACCTGACAATATCCCTGGCTGTGTTCTACATGAACTACAGAGTGAACTGGCACCTCACCTGTGTGTCCTGTTCAATCACAGCCTCACCTCAGGCTTTGTCCCTACCGAACAGCGCATTGCTATAGTCATCCCTCTCCACAAAGGAGGAGCGATTACAGATCCTGGGAACTATTGCCCCATTAGCCTGACAAGTCTGATATGCAAATCTATGGAACAGATTATCATAGACCTAATAAACAAGGATATAGGGAATCTCTAAACTCTGGATCCCACACAGTTTGGCTTTGTGAAGGGTAGAGCATGCCTGCTCAACCTGGTCGACTTCTTTAAGTCAGTCACCAGAGCTGTGGATGAAGTCAAGGTGGTTCATACAGCCTACCTTGATCTGGCTAAGGCCTTTGATACCATTCCCCATTCAGGATTCATAGAAAAACTCACTAAGCTAGGCATCAATCCCTAGATCACTAGGTGGGTTTCAGACTGGCTCACAGATAGAACCCACAGTGTGAAAGTCAGAGTCCCAACCAGTCACGAGTGGAGTCCCACAGGATTTGGTCCTGGGTCCTCTCCTGTTTGTTATCTACTTCTCTGAAGTCCAGGCCAACATGAAGTGACACTGGCTGACAAAATTTGCAGACGATTGCAAGTTGGGAGCTATTATTAACTCCCCAAGAGGTTGACTTACTACAGAAAGGCCTCACTGAGACCAACGACTGGTGTCAGAACCATGGCCTTAAGCTCAATGCCAAAAATGTGTCGTCATCCCCTTTGGGAAAAACATGGTTCCCATAAATTACCACATCAATGGTAGTCCACTGAACATAGAAGGCATTATAAGAGATCTGGGAGCACAGGTTGACAGCAACCTCTCTTTTGACCACCACATTGCCACTGTGGTCAGAAAGTCCTTCTGTGTGGCATATCTCATTAATAAGGGTTTTGCATCCAGGAAGAAAGAGGTCATTGTCTCCCTCAACTCTTCCCTCATTAGGCCAGTCATCGAGTACAATGCCCCATTTGGCTTGTACCTCACTAGACACCTGCAACAACTGGAGAGGCTGCAAAAGTACCTCACAAAGAGGATCTTAGGCATTAAACTCTTGTCCTGTATGGACAGACAAAAAACACCAACTATTCTCTTTCTCATATTGCTTACTTAGAGGCGATCTCTGCTTGACTTACAAAGCCATGTCTGACCCAGCTCTGTTAGAAATGCTACATCTAAAGAAATCCCAATCCCTCCACACCACATTCTCCAGGGACCTCAACCTCATTACCACAATCAACAGAACATGCTGGAGGGACAGGTTCATAAACCAGAGACTGCCCATGCTATGGAATAGACTTCCCATATATGTCAAACAGAGCACCTTACTGACCCTCTTCAAGAGAAATCTTGATAAGTGGATGGAAAATAGAAAATTCACCCCGGGGATCACTCCAGTGGCTTTACTTGACAGAAGCACTGGGAACTAAGGTTGGGTGGCACGATGTCAGGGTAATCCTATGGTCTAGGCTTGTAAAGGCTCCAGGGCCATTAGCCTAGTACACACCTATGAACCTATAAGTGGTTTTGAAAAGAGCATTATGGGTAAGCAAAAACAACTTCCCTTTTTAAAGGAGCAGCTTCTTACTTACATTGTGGTTTTACTGCTATATTATACAATGACAGGTAATTTACATTCAAAAACGTGCATTCTGATTGGTCAGCTCAACCAGTGTGCCTGTTGTAAATTAAGCATATACTAATAAAAAAAGTCCGGTCTCACAGACTTTCTTCTGTTAATATATGATATGGAGCTTTGCAGTTTTCTTGAGTTTAAAAAAAAAAAAAAAAGTTTGAAATCTGGGAAGTTCAGAGGTACGAGAGAGATGGGACAGAGAAAATACGAGAAAATCAGATACGTTATGCAAAACTAAAGTAATGTACCTGATTATCCTTGTATTTCTGTCCTGTCTCTGTCATAGCTTTGAACTGTCCAGATTTCAAATTTAGTTTTTTTATATATAAAGAAAAAAGCAATGGAGATCTTACTTTCTCCCACTGCTTCCTTTCCAAAGCACTGATGTACTGCATAAGTGTGGGAATGTAATTCACATATGCATGCACAGTACATCAAGAAAGCCTCAAGATACTGAAAAAAAAGCAGAATACCATGGTACCATTATACAAAGATATTATTTAAGAAAAGTATGTTTTTTTCTTAAATAATGTCATTGTATAATAGCAATAACCAACTCCTGGGTGTGATATATTGATGATTTACCCATGGTTGCCTTTGTCTAATCACTCAGGCGTCCACACCAACCATGGGTAAATCTTCAGTATACCACACCGACTCATTGGTTATTGCTATATTATTCCATGCTTTAATTTTCCATGTGAGATAATCCATGTACAAGAACTGGTTGGCAGCATACCTCTCAACCTCCCAGTGCAAAACATCTCGACAAAGCCTGACAGAAATGGGGGGGCAATGTCCCCAAAATATTGGCAGCTTTTAAATATTGTTCTTATAAACTTAGAAAGTTTCTAGAATAACAGGATTTGTCTTAACAATCGTTTTTCTGATTGACATGAAGTCTGAAACACAAATGTGTATCATTATTTAGTGACTTCAGGCCTTAGCTCATCCCAGTGATTTGCTAGAAAATTACAACTTTTATGAGGAACAGACAAAAATATGAGGCAAAAATCTGAACATTTTGTGGAAATCTGGACAGTTGAGAGGTATGGTTGGCAGCTTGTCTTTCTAGAAAGTAAGAAACCACTTTGGATGCATTTAAAATGGAAATATAATAGCCAGTATATTAATTTAGGTAGTGAAGCATTGTGGGTTCAGTCTTTCATGATGTCATGGCAGGTATTTTCTGTAAAAAAAAATCAGGACACCATCCTTATAAACAAAACAAACTCAAAAATGAAACACTTTTTATTTATTATTTATTGGTATTTATTCACCAGAAAAGTTCAACTAGGTCCAGAGTTCCCATTTTCAGTGGAAGGCTGGGGAAAACAGCTCCATTTTTTATCAAAAACAACATGATTTCATATTGTGTATGGTAAGGAGGTTATATCCATTGCCAAACTTTTCTTACACTTGATTCAAAACATAACCAATATACTTTAAAGATCTATATTATATTTAGAACCACTGGCAAAGAAAATAAGGGACTCAGAAATTCAAGGAAATAATTGATATGGTAATCAAGAAAAGTTGGCTTTATTTGCAGATGATATTATATTGTATCCAATAAAACCAGAAAAAGACCTCTCAGAACATTCTGAGACAGTTTAAGTCTTTGTGGATATAAAACTAATGAAGATAAAACAAAGGCTATAGCTGTACATATACATACAAATATTTGAAGCACAGGCATTAATGCCATTCTAGTTTACCAATATACCAGAACACGCGTCCCCATAATAAGTGTCCAGGCTATTCTTAAAAATATCCAAACTAGTACTTGCTTTAATGTAATTTTGTAGTCTGTTCCATGCATCAACTCTGTCATGGAACCAATTAGTTCACTTCTCATTCCTATAGAACCTTCTACATAGGTTATCTGATGATTCTCTAGCACTTTTTGGTAACCCCAAACATTCCCAGGGGTAATTATCTCTAAATGCCTTATATAACTGCATAAGCTCTCCTCTTAGATATCTGTAAGAGACACTGTACAAGTTCAGCTATTTTAGTCTTTCATAATAACTTACATTTTCACATCCACAGATCCCTTGGTATATTTCCGCTGTACTCTTTCTGGTTTACTTATGCATATTTTATTATAAGGTTTCCATACTGTTATTCCAAATTCAAAGTTTGGGTCTAATGTAACTAACAAACAATGACATCATCATTTTTGATTTCCTAGATTTTATAAATCTTTTTATACAACTTATAGTTCTATAACTATCATTAACCAATTGTTTGATATGATTAGAAAAATTCATAGCAGGATCTACTCATATAACCAGGTCCTTAAATAAGTCTACATTTTCAATCACTGTGTGCTGTATTAAATATTCACCTTTCAATTTATGTCTCCCAAATCTCATATGCTTAGTTTTTGATGTATTTATCAGATATTATTCTCCTGTGCCCAAATAGTCAATTTAGTCGTTATTTTGCAGGCATGCCTTATCTGTAACACTTGTAATCAGTTTACCCAATTTCAGGTGATCTGCATATAGACAGTAGAACACCTCAGGTGAAAAAGTTAGGTCTAAAAGGTACAATCTAAACAAGTAAGGCCCTAGGACAGAGCCCTGTAGGACATCCTGACTGTAACCAAGGATTTCACCTGTCCAATTGCTTTGTGATGCTTGTCAAGTCCTATTTGTAAGCCATGCAGCTATCCATCTTATCAAGAGTACATCAATACCTAGTTGTTCTAGTTTATTGATCAGTGCTTTGTTTATGGCCCTGTCAAATGCTGAAGTTAAGTCTATAGAAATTACATCACAGCACAATTTTTCATTCATAGCTGTTATTATATTGTTATAGAACATCATGTTACAGGTGGTAATAGATCTATTTTCAATATATGCATGCTGATATATGGTTTCAGCCTATCCAAATCTGACAATAACTTATCCAATATTACCTTCTCCATTATTTTTCCACAACATGAAAGTAGACTTAAGGGTCTGTATAACTCTGGGTTTGTCCTACTCCCCTTTCCTTTAAAGACAGGCTTAATAAGTGCATGTCTACAATCATGAGGAATCTCCCCATATTTATGTGGTGTAGTGAATAATAGATATAATGGTATCATAAGTTCTTGCTGGAGTGTTCTCAGGTCATTGTTACTAATTCTGTCTCCTCCCTGTGCTTTGTTTGGATCTAGTTTGTGCAGTTCTTTTTCAATGTACAAAGTAATTTGATTCCAGTATCTGAGATTACCTGGATGTCACTAAGACAATTTATCACCCCTTTTGTGGAGCCAAACTGTTTTGCACAAGATTTTGTAACTATATCTATAATCTGTTGTGTCTGAGAATAAATTTTAGAATCTGCACACAGTTTATCAGTTTGTATGTCTTTACTCCTTCCACATCTTATGTATATGTATAAAGGTTTCCTAATATGCTCAATATAATTCCCAAAACCCTAGCACTGCCTATCTACCAACTCCTCCCATCTCTTTCTCCAATTACCCGCCCATCCTCCAACCCTCCCACTTATCATGCACTACCTTTACACCCTTCTCGCAAATACCTTGGTTCTCCACTTTCTATAACTCACCTACAACTTCACCTCCTCCCTCTCACTGCACATCAAACACTTCCAATCGTCTACACTCCCACACTCATCCCACCACTGTCATTGCCACTCTTCTCGTAACATCAGCCCACAACTCTTCAACCACTTTCTCTCTCTCCCCTCACCTCTCAAACACTTACACACCCATTACGCTACACCCCCAACACCCCTATGCCTCCAACTAACAAACAAACTTAAACTTCTTCTCCTTCACTCCATCACCCCAATTAAACACCAGGCTGACATCCATTCTAACTCAGGCCCCAACAACAGCTATGCACAACACACAGTATCCTCCACATGTCCCACTCCCACCATCTCACCTCATTCTATTTCTCACTCGCATCCCTACCCACCCTTCCAAACAACCTCTAACTCAGATCTACTCCTGTTAAACATCCACCTCTGTAGCATCATGATTAAGACCAGTGGGTTCCATGTTACCCTGTCCACCTACTCATCAGATATTGCAGTTATAACAGAAACCTGGCTAAAGCCCCACATTAAGGACAGTGAAATTCTAACAATAGACTATAGTATCAAATCAACAAATGTGGAGGTGGCATTGCAGTTATGTTTAAAAATTCCCTCAAAGTTGCCCAACTAAACTGTACTCCTGCCAATCTACTCAATTATGAAATATTAATTACTCACCTTGAAATCAACCCCAACAAGGCAATAATAGTAATTGCCACCTACCTCCCTCACAGCAACAACCTCCCTACTATAGTACACCTACTTTCCTGGGCAGTCACTAAATTCACCCAAGAAACTATTGCTCTTGGTGACTTCAACTTAGATGGGCACTCCTGCACTACTAATAACCCATCCAACTTTAATAAACTCTTCAACTTCAGCCAAACAATAAACTGCCCGACTCATATTGACAAACACACTAACAAACAGTTATCATTAGACTGGATCCTAACTAACAAACCTAGCCTTGGCTTCTCAGCTGGGTGCTTACCTGACTCCCTCAGTGACCACTATCCAACTTTTCTTTACAGGAAATGCATGTACACCCAAAACAATATCCTCTACAAATACATCACTTCCATGAAAAACTTCTCCCCAACTACTTTCAACCTTCGACTACAACAATGTAACTGGTCCCCACTTAAGCACCTACATTTAGATGATGCTGTTCAGTACTTCAATGAAACCTTCCTTACAATACTTAATAATCAAGCCCCTACCAGAAAAGTTTGTATTAGAGCCAAGCCCTACCATGGCTATCCAAAGACACCAAATTACTAATGAGACGTAGAGAAAAAGCCTGGTCAGATTATCATATTTCCAAAAATGAAGCTGGCCTCTTTAACTATCAACAACTAAAAAACGTAACAAAAAAAAAGAAATAAGAAGGGACAAGCAAGTTTTTTTTTCTATACTGACAGCAAATAAACCAAAATAACCCACACAAATTCTGGCTTTCCATCAACCAACTCCTAAAGCCAGGACATACCTCTACCCCCGCCTGCTACCTCAAACGACTCAGTCCCTATCTCTACTCAATTTAACACCCATTTCATCAACACCGTCACCTCCTTTCCAGACCACCAACTAACACAGTCACTTTCTGTCCCCACCCCAGCCATTGACGATCACAGCCCCTTTTCCTTCTCACCCATTCAAACTAAGTACATAAAATCTCTCCTGTCCAAATCCAAACCATGCTGCACAGCTGCAGACAAACTCCCTAATCAATTTTTAAAACTTGCAGCCTCTTCAATTGCGTACCCCATCTCAATCCTGATCAACTGCTCTATCAAAGAACATTATGTCCCACTCTTATAGAAAATACCTCCACAAAGGTGGCCCCTCCAAAGAACTAACCAACTATCATCCCATAGCCATACTTTCCCCCCTCGGGAAACATTTAGAAAAATGCGTCCACAACCAGCTCATATCCCATATCCTACTTCCTCAAAAATAACGTCCTTTCCAACTCTCAGCAGGTTTCAGATCAAGGCACAGTACCAGCACTGCTGTCTTAATCATCACTAACACCATCCACCGTCTCATGAATGAAGGCCAGTATGTCTCTTACATATTTCTCGACATGTCTAAAGCCTTCAACACTGTATCCCACCAGCTTCTACTAAATAAACTATCTTCCTATGGTCTTATTATTCCCTTACTAACTTGGTTCCACAGCTATCTTTCCAACCGTCAACAAGCTACAAAGTGGGAAAACTCTCTTTCCCTACTCCCCATCTCTGTGCGTGTACCCCAAGGTTCTATTCTAGGTCCACTTTTCTTCATCATATTCACGAACAACCTCAGTACAGCAACCCAACATGCCTCCATAGTACAGTATGCGGATGATGCTACCCTTATCTGCTCTGCCCCCTCACCCCAAGAACTCCAAATAAAAATGTAGTCTTCTTTTCAGGACATTGAAACCTACCTCTCCCAACACCAACTCATTTTAAATCCCAACAAAAACAAAATCATAGTTTTTAGTACCAAAAACACATGACTTCCCAGTTCTCACTATCAATCACCTCTGCAAATGGTACCAAAATTGCCCCCAGTAACCACAAAAACTTTTAGGTGTCACCATAGACAA
The DNA here is from genome assembly GCF_019279795.1 of Protopterus annectens. NCBI lineage: Eukaryota > Metazoa > Chordata > Ceratodontiformes > Protopteridae > Protopterus > Protopterus annectens. The sequence continues at coordinate 50,746,439 of NC_056741.1, forward strand.
CAACCTCAAATTTGACATACATTTTGCCCAAACCATCAAAAATGTCCACATCAAACTAGGTACCCTATACAGAGCCAAATCATTCCTAACTCCCAATGCCAGACTAGTCACTGCTCACACACACCTTCTGTCTACCCTTCTCTATGGCTCTCTCATATTTACAAACCCTCAAAAATCTGACCTCAACAATCTAGAATCATGTTACCATAACATTGCTAAATTTGCCATTAATCACCCACCCAGATCCCACCATCGCTCAGCTCTTTCAACATTAAACTGGCTAGAGATCCCCCTCCTTCTGTCTCTCAATCAACTATCATTAGCCCACAAAATAATCTACCACCCCAACAACTGTCATGCCATCTCCAATTTAGTTCAACCTATTATTAATAGCAGATCCCTCAGATCCTCCAACAAACTCCTGCTAAAAGTATCCAACTCCCACAACCAACCTGGTGACTCCCTCTATTCACATAAAATTGCCAAACTCTGGAACACCCTTCCAGACACAATAACAAAAAATGCTGTACATAACCAGTTCAAATCAGTCCTAAAGGAACACCTCACTAGTCACTGGCTGTGCTCTTGCCTCTTCCTAGGTTAATCTACTTCCCAACCGTTAGTTACCTTCCTCACCTGACCTTCTAACGTCTATTTTGCAAACTTTAACTTATATTCCATCTGCTCTTTTTACTCTTGTACAGTCCAACTGATTGTGTAATATTTACTGCTACTAATGTAATTGTATAGTTCTACTGATTGTATTATATTGTATTTACTACTACTTGTGGTATTGTACTGCTGTGGAGTCTTTCCCCTGGGTCTCCACTTGTTAAAAGGACCTAGATTTTTTTTTTTACTGTTTCTGGATGCTGTAAAATAATTTTATTGTACTAATGTTACTATGTTTCTGTACTGTCATATATTACTGTGGAGCTTTTCTCCCCGGGTCTCTGCTGAAAAAGGGCCTCTGACCCAGTCGGACATACCCGGTTAACAAATGTAATAAATAAATATCTTTATATAAATTTACTTCAAAATTTTCTTGATCTTGTCTCACACTATGCTTAATCTGTTTGTCCAGCTTGTTTATTTCAGTTTTCAAAGTTGTAGTTCAATCTGTCTTCCACTTCTTATATTTTTTTGTCTCACACCTTAATCAGATATCTTGTTCTTATGGAATTATATCCCCTGATGTTGTATGCATAGATCCTGATGTTAAACATTTTTTGATTTTTTGCACTCAAACAATTTCTCTTTCAAAACTTTCCACATTCCATCTGCATTTTTTCCACTGTACACCTCACTCCACTTACTTTTACATAGTGACTGTTTTGCTTCCAAATAATGTATAATTAACATTCTGTGCACTAGTTTAGATTTCAAGTTTGGCAGAATTATCCAGCAACAAGTTAACCTTTAAAAACCCATGATCACTGCACTTCAATAGTGGTAAAACTTGACTTGAAGTAACAGTAATGTTTTAGGAACACAAAGAATGTCTAGTATGTTCCATCCCCGGTAGATTTATTTACAATCTGAAGCAATTGTTGTTACCGAATATACGTTGTGAATAATTTCCTTACTAATGTTGTTGAAACAATATTATTCCAGTCTGTCTCTGGTAAATTTAAGTCCCCAGCTAATATTATTCTTCCCTCCTGTGTTTCTTGCAAGAAATGTATGAATTCCTCTAGGTCAGTGTTTCCAAAACTGGGGTCTGTACGATAAATTCTAGGGGTCCACGAGTTCACTTGCACCCACCTGGATTTCGGGCATCATCCATGACCGACCCTGTAAATGAAGAAAGAAAAGATGTGCTGCTTATCCACAATTTATTAAAAAAAAAGACAGAAACTTCCCTGTTTGTACCCTTAGTTTTTAGAGAAGAAGGAACAACTTTTGTGTTTGTGGCTGACGCTTAGCAGCTGCTCACTTGCCCTCTGTTTTCTGCCAGCAGTTACAACTTGGAGGGAAATTTAAACAACTGTTCTGTTCCCTCCATGTAAGACAGGCCCTGGATTTATGTTGGTTGCTGTATGTGTATGCTTTCTCTTCCTTTTGCCAGCCAACAGAAATTACTGCAGAGCTGACAATCCGGACAATCTTCTTGAAAGACCCAAAGGTATTTTATTTTAAATCAAGGCTTGAATAAGAAGTGGTGCCTGAGTGTAGCTGTTAGCTGTCCAGATTTTCACAGAATGTCCAGATGTTTGCCTTATTTGGTCTGTTTCTCATAACATGGTGTTTTTCTGGAAAATCCCTGGCAAATCATTGAGGATTAAAGTCAGAAAATAATGGTAGACATTTGAGATGAAAATTTGTACTAATGCAAAACTTGTTCTATCAATTTTCTAAATTTATAAGAGCAATATTTAAAATGTGTCCTTAGTTTTGGCCCCTTGTTCCCTCCATTATGACAGGCTTTGTCCATATTTCTTGCATTGAAGAGGTTGAGAGGTATTTTGTGTATGTGTGTGTGTGTGTGTGTGTGTGTGTGTGTGTGTGTGTGTGTGTGTGTGTGTGTGTGTGTGTGTGTGTGTGTGTGTAAAAGGGAGGGAGGTGGGCAGATGTGTGTGTGTGTCTGTGTGTGTGTGTGTGTGTGTGTGTGTGTGTGTGTGTGTGTGTGTGTGTGTGTGTGTGTGTGTGTGTGTGTGTGTGTGTGTGTGTGTGTGTGTGTGTGTGTGTGTGTGTGTGTGTGTGTGTGTATGTATTTATGTATGTAAGAGGGAGGGAGGCAGGTAGGTGCGTGTGTGTGTGTGTGTGTGTGTGTGTGTGTGTGTGTGTGTGTGTGTGTGTGTGTGTATCTGGGTAAAAGGGAGGGATTGTGGTGTATAATTTTAAAGCTGTGGTAGTAGCACAACAGGTAGCATGCTTGCATTTTAACGCAGAAGGCTGTGAGTTCTACTCCCACAGTATATTGATGTGTTGCATTTTCAGGGGGTGGGTGCTGAAGTCCTGAATATGTCCTTTAGATGAGATGCCTAGTAACTATGAACCTGTTTCCAGTTTGCCATCCATGCAATATTACCAGCTTACCATTGTTTTAATGTAACATTAAGTAGGTAATTTATTTTTCAAGGGCAGCAGCCACTGAATTTGTAGATGAAACACAGAAATATAAAGTTGTTTGCTAGCAGCAACCTTTCCATTAGTTACAGATCTTTCTATGGTGGAATTTTTCAGATTACTTACTTCTGCAGAGATTGTGCATATTGACTAGTATTAGTGGACTATAATGACATACGTTTGTGTGGCCTTTTATGGTTGAAATGTTCTGAATTGGGCAGTTTTGTCAGTATTGGTTAATATGTCAGGAAATCCTTCTACCTGGCACATCTCATCACAAAAGGGTTCTTATCCAGGAAAAAAGAGGTTATTGTTCCCCTCTACTCGGCACTCATTAGACCCATTATAGAGTACAATGCCCCTTTTGGTATGTACCTCACAAGACATCTACAACAACTGGAAAGGCCACAGAAGTACCTCACAAAGAGGATTACTGGCCTTAAACAGATGCCCTACACTGACTGTCTCAAAAAACTCCAGCTTTACTCTGTAGCATATCGCCTACTCCGATGAGTCTCTGCCTAACATACAAAGCTATGTTAAACCCAGAGCTGTTGGACATGCTACACCTAAAGAAATCCCAATCCCTCCGAGTTACATGCTCCAGGGACCTAAACCCTGTCACCACAATAAACAGAACATGCTGGAGGGATAGATTCCTGTCCCAGAGAATTGTAATGCTCTGGAACAAGCTACCCATTTATGTCAAGCAAAGCTCCTCATTAGCACTCTTCACGAAAAATCTTTATGAGTGGATGGGAAATAGGAAATACACCCCAGGGATCACTTCTTTGGCTCTGCTTGACAGGGGCACAGGAAATGAACTTTCTTGGGTGGCGTAAGCTAAAGAACCTTGTTGGCTTGGCTTACTTAGGCCCTTGGGCTAATAGCCTAGTACCTACCTATGAACCTATATTTTGTTTCATTACTTACTGGAAAAATCAAAACTATATATTTAAAACACGCTCTACCAAGTGGTGTATTATACATGGGATATAATTTAATTATTTTATATTAAAATGTAATTATGCAATCAGGAAGGTGAATCAAAGAACTTTTGCATGGTCCTACAAATGTTCGCAAGGGACCTATGCTTTGAAAACAAAGTTAAACTTAATCCACAACTGGCCAGATGCATTTTCTTTGAATGTGGGTTTCAGTGCTGTTTCAGTGAATGTAAGTTTCAAAGACAGAGAAGTTTTAATGCTAAGTCTGTTTTCATTGTGAGACAGTATTGCTTTGTTTAGCTTTACCAAATGTCTATCAGTGTTTGTGCTATAAAATTTGAAATAAAAGTTGTAAATTAAATCCAAATATCTCTAATCATTGTAGAAGTAAAACAGAAAACAGTATGCACGCTGAGTGTTTTGAACAGTGTTTATGGCAACTGGAGAGAAATAGCCAAGTAATAGAACACTGAAATGGCTGCATGGGGGGGGGGGGGGGCTGATGGGGGGGTGTGATCCAGACGTAAAGTATGTCTACCGCCACCTATAGGGATCTGCCAAAATATTTCCTTTATTAAAGGGGTCCTCCAGCTTGCAAAGTTTTGCAACTACTGCCCAAGCACTTGACTTTGGTGGTCTATACACTCTATGAGGTGAAGACCTTAACCATTATGCCAAACACACATGTTCCAGGGTTGTTTTTATTGTCACAGTTGCACAGTCTGTAGTACTGGTGTTATCACTGAACATATAATAATCATAAGTTTCATAGCTATCTTTAATCCCTATCATAAAACCTCCACCTGATTTTTTTGTTAGACTGTCTGTTACAGTAAAAGCATTTATACCCTGACAGAACTAGTTTCCAGTCAGTGTTCTTTAACAAACAATAACATTGATCTTGTGGGAAAGTAGCAAATTTTCCAATAAAAAACTTTATTATTAACCCTCCTAGCATTAACAACCATCAGAGATGCATCAAATGTTGCTATCTGTAAACTGTTAAATTTAAGACTTGGCAAAAATCATGCCTAGTGTTTGTCAAATATTGCAAAATATCTGCTGCAAAAATTCTGTTCCTTGATCTTGACAAATGCACACCATTATGTCTGAGTACATGTGTGCCCAAAACTAGGCTTGGATGCTCTACACATTTATGTTTTTTTAAAAGAGGATATTTTTTTCCATGTAGATATTTGCCCAAAAAAATCTTTTCATACACTGTGACCTGACCATCTTTTCCGTATGTGATTTGTGAAAAAATACACCCTAACACCAGTACAAGCTATGCTACCTAAGAGGGTTGTCAGTTCCCTACTAACAGTCAGGGAATCCTTGTGGGTGACATAATTTGTACCAATATGAATAAAAACAGATCCATATTTCCTTACATTAAGGTGTTCCAAGGCTTGTCTCACATCTTCTATTTTTGCTCCTGGCAAGCATAACACTATTAGATGTTCATTAACGTCTCTGCAAATATAAGTATCAGTTCCTCTAATAATTGACTGTCCAGTTAGAAGAATATCTTGGCTGACCACCTCTGAAGAATCTTCAACTTCTAATACAATAATATCTGCTCTGTCAAATGCTACGAAGGATAGATCTTCATCACCATTAGTCTTATTAATCCCACTGTTTTCATTGTGCATTAAATTCTCATCCAGCTGGTATAGTAACTCTGCAGCTTGAAGCATGTAGTCAACATCTGTCTTTCTCTTCTTTTTTTTACAGTAATGTTCTTCAAACCTTCCATGTTCAGTATTGATTTGTTCGTTTTCACCTGCCCCTTGCCTCTTTTTTTCTACATTCTCTTGGAGACGCTATGTACCTACACACAAATTGGTTCAGAAATACCCATATTTATGAGAACATGATAAATTGAAGTACTTAGGAGTGTTGGTTAAAAAGATTCTGTTATGGCAGCTAAGGATATGTGGGAAAAGACTAAACAAAAGCTAACGCAAAAACTGAGAAAATGGAAGCTTTGTTTATGGATATGGATGGCAAGATACAACCAGTGAAATGTTTTTAGTCTATTTAGTTTTATACGTGGGTCAGGCATATTTTATCAACCTGAGGAGAAGTTATGGATAGCAATTAATAAAGAGTTGAAGAATTTATCTGGAAGGGGAAGAAGGCAAGAGACAATTGACAAGATGGTATGGGATTATCTGATCTGAAGGGATATTTTACAGCTGCACAGTTAAGGCTCTCATACATAACACTATCAGAAATCTATAATTCAAATTGGGGAAGATCAAGGAATAAGGAGAGAGTGGGATTTTTGGTCAAAGATCCTTAAGGAGAATAATAATGCAAATAAATATATATATATATATATATAAATATATATATATCCCTTCAGATCAGCACACTGGATATGAGAGCAGTTCTTTTCAACTTTCAGGCCTTCTAGGACTTCTTCCCTTGAGAGTTATCATGATACAGTCAGATAGCATGCCATTTTTATGGTACATCTAAAAGTGTGGGGAACGTGGGCATTGATAAATGGGAATAGAATGGCTAGGCTTAAAAAGGCTCTAGGGGTGTTAACCTAGTAAGATTCTGTGATCCTACAATCCGATATAGAATATTATATTCATGAAGTAGCAGAAAGTATCCTAAGAACAAAGCCAACATGGAAATGGAAAAGAGAAGAGTCTGCCAATAGGGGTGACTGCAATTAGGGGTACAGAGAATAGACAACAGGGGGCAAGAATTTACTGCAGGAAGCTGGCAAAGGAACAAAGGTATTGGGAGCAAATAATTAAAGAGGGAAAAGTAACAGAATGGGAAGAGGCCAAGGATACATTGGGACTGCAGGCTAGGGACTATTTTTCCTAACAAGGACTGATATCATACTATATAAGCAAAGAAAAAGGGACAGGGACATCCTAGATGAAGATCTGCACTCATATAGTTTTTAGTTGACTCTAGACCAGAAGCTGTTGTTAAAAAGGGGATAATTATTAAGGCATATAAAGTATTGCACGCTAACTACAGGAATCAATCAGAAGATGTTAGAAAAGACAGGGAAGAGAAATTGGATAAGCAATTCAAAAAGAAACAATGGGAGGATATGTGTATGGCTTCCAAATATGCAGCAAGTTCTAGAAAATTTAGGATTTTTGCTTTGAAGCGTTTGCATAGGTATTTTTATACCCCAAGCAGACTCCAAAAAGTTCTCCTCAGGCAGATTGCAAACATTGGAGGTGTGATGAAAAAGAAAGAAGTAATTGTGAACATATTGTTTTGGGACTGTAGAACTGGCAGGCTTTACAAATTCCCTACAGACTACTCTGTCAAAAATACTGGGTGAGCAAATTGGTGTAACCAAGGAAATTATTTTTTCTGCCAGGATACAGGATCTGAATTTCCTACACATAGTAAGGACTTGATGAGTTTAATTCTGGTGGCTGCCAAAAAAGCAATCAATAAAAAATGGGAAAATGGAAATCAAAGTTTAAACCAACCGTAGTTGATGTAGCGAATATAGCAACAGAGATAACAATAACTAGAAGTGGGATCTTTTTAGGAGCAAATTAATAGAAAAAAACAGGAACTGTGGGAGCACTACACACAGAATACTATTTTGGAGGAGAAATGAGGTTTAAGATAAGGCAGGAACTGAGTCAGCTACGTAATGCTTGACTGACAACAACAATACAGAAGATTCTATGTGATGTATATTGTTTGTAACTGAGAATGTCGGTAAAGCTTGTTTTCATTTATATAAATGTATGACTGCCTGTGACATAAGTAATAATGCATAAAGATAATTAAAAATATATGTTTATACTTTAAATATCAGTCCCTTGTTTAACTTCTAAGGTTAAAAAAAGAATTTAGAACCAAAAAGGCCTACATGGACACCTTGAAAAATGTATCCCTTACTTTAGTTAGTTAAATGTTTGTGTTATTGGGAGCTGGTGCAAAAAAAGCAATAAATAGAGTTAAGGAAGCATTTGTAAAAGCACAGCAAGTCAGGTTACTTGGCAACTTGAGAAATTTCTGACACAAAATCAGCTACTTGCTGGAAGAACAAGTAAGACTAACAATATTACTATAACCTAGAACAAACAGCATATCGTCTTAATACCAGGTAAGGTTGCAGATGGGTTTGCCAGTCACTTCAAACATCATATTTGCACCATTTCAACAAAGCCATCAAATGCTGAAAGTCATGGTTGCTTTCATAGTTGTACAGCATATTTTTAAGTTCACTTGTTAGGCAATTAATAGGTGGCTGAGAGATCTGCTAAAGGGTGGTGCTGCTGGATGCTGATAGCGTTTTACCCAAAGTTTTCAATGTGCACAATGTATTTTGTAACATTTCCTTTTCAATGTGTTATAAATATATCACTGTTTTATCTAAGCTTTCTTTACATGTAAAATTGGCCACAGTGTTACCATTGCTGAAACAGAACATTATTTGTTAATTCCTTCAGGCCTGGCTTGTTCGTTGCATCTCAAAGATGCTCAATTGAGCTATAACTACCCAGTTAACACCCTTTCTCAGTAGCTTTGGTCTGCTGAGTAAGAAGCAACACAGTTTTTTACCAAGTTCATAGTACATTGTGAGAACTACCCTTCCCCTTGTCAGCCATATTTTATCAGCTATGGATGAGGATAAACTGAATGATGTGGTGCTCAGTGATTGCCAAAACCCTTTGACTTAATGCAGTTTAACAAACTGCTTAGTAAACTTTGTTGCTATGGTCATGAAAATATTTAATGAAATGGGTGCAAAGTTATCACAGAAGGGTATCAGCCAATCAATTCCTGTTTTACTGAACCACTGTCACTTTAGGCTGTCCCCTGGGATCCTGCCTGGATCCACTGTTGTTTGCTACAACCATTCCTGTATCCCAAGAAGTCAATATGACTGTAGGTGTCCTCCAAGGATTCTTCCTGTCCATTGCTATTCTCCATAACCAATCCATATCCGGGAGTGGCCTTAGGTCAACTGGTGCCCTAGACAAAAGAGCTCCACTGCATCCCCCCTCCACAACACTTGGTGCCCCCATCCTTGTCTACCTACTCTAAATAAATACTGGAAAAGTGCCCCTGCTAGAGCGACGCCCGAGGAGGCCGCCTAGTTGGCCTTTGCCTTAGGCCAGCCATGTCCATATCCCACCCAGTCAGTGTTGCTCATCAATATTACTGTACATATCCCTGCCAATCAGTATTACTGTACATATCCCAGCCAATCAGTATTACTGTACATATCCCTGCCAGTCAGTATTACTGTACATATCCCTGCCAATCAGGATTACTGTACATATCCCAGCCAATCAGTATTACTGTACATATCCCTGCCAGCCAGTATTACTGTACATATCCCTGCCAATCAGTATGACTGTACATATCCCAGCCAATCAGTATTACTGTACAGATCCCAGCCAATCAGTATTACTGTACATATCCCTGCCAGTCAGTATTACTGTACATATCCCAGCCAATCAGTATTACTGTACATATCCCTGCCAATCAGTATTACTGTACAGATCCCAGCCAATCAGTATTACTGTACAGATCCCAGCCAATCAGTATTACTGCACAGATCCCTGCCAGTCAGTATTACTGTACATATCCCAGCCAATCAGTATTACTGTACATATCCCTGCCAATCAGCATTACTGTACATATCCCAGCCAATCCGTATTACTGTACATATCCCTGCCAGTCAGTATTACTGTACATATCCCAGCCAATCAGTGTTAATGTAATATCCCAGCCAATCAGTGTTACTGTACATATCCCCGCCAATCAGTATTACTGTACATATCCCAGCCAATCAGTATTACTGTACATATCCCTGCCAGTCAGTATTACTGTACATATCCCAGCCAATCAGTATTACTGTACATATCCCAGCCAGTCAGTATTATTGTACATATCCCAGCCAATCAGTATTATTGTACATATCCCTGCCAGTCAGTATTACTGTACAGATCCCAGCCAATCAGTATTACTGTATATATCCCTGATAGTCAGTATTACTGTACATATCCCAGCCAATCAGTATTACTGTACATATCCCTGCCAATCAGTATTACTGTACATATCCCAGCCAGTCAGTATTACTGTACATATCCCAGCCAGTCAGTATTACTGTACATATCCCTGCTAGTCAGTATTACTGTACATATCCCAGCCAATCAGTATTACTGTACATATCCCAGCCAATCAGTATTACTGTAGATATCCCAGCCAGTCAGTATTACTGTACAGATCCCAGCCAATCAGTATTACTGTATATATCCATGTCAATCAGTATTACTGTACATATCCTAGCCAATCAGTATTACTGTACATATCCATGCCAATTGGTATTACTGTACATATCCCTGCCAATAAGTATTATTGTACATATCCCTGCCAGTCAGTATTACTGTACATATCCCAGCCAATCAGTATTACTGTACATATCCCAGCCAATCAGTATTATTGTAAATATCCCAGCCAGTCAGTATTACTGTACAGATCCCAGTCAATCAGTATTACTGTGCATATCCCAGCCAATCAGTATTACTGCGAATAGCGCGCTCTGCTAATACGTCTGTCTTTAGTGTCATAACATAGTTAGGTAGGGGTTTGAATCCACCAAGTGGCATGTGTGTGTGTGAATGGGGGTATGTGTGTGTATGAGAAGAACATCCCTTTGGGTTGGGAGGGTGGCCTAATGGTTCAAGTGTTTGCCTTACAAACACAAGGTGCAGGGTTTAAGTCTCACAAGGGATAATTGGCTAGGCTTAAAATGGCTCCAAGGGCAGTTAGCTTAGTACTAACCTATGAACCTATGAACCTATCCCAGCCAGTCAGTATTACTGTACATATGCCTGCCAATCAGTATTACTGTACATATTCCAGCTAATCAGTATTACTGTACATATCCCAGCCAAGCAGTATTACTGTACATGTCCCAGCCAATCAGTATTATTGTACATATCCCTGCCAGTCAGTATTACTGTACAGATCCCAGCTGATCAGTATTACTGTACATATCCCTGCCAATCAGTATTACTGTACAGATCCCAGCCAATCAGTATTACTGTACATATCCCAGCCAATCAGTATTACTGTACATACCCCTGCCAATCAGTAATACTGCACATATCCCAGCCAAGCAGTATTACTGTACAGATCCCAGCCAATCAGTATTACTGTACATATCCCTGCCAGTCAGCATTACTGTACATATCCCAGCCAATCAGTATTACTGCACATATCCCAGCCAATCAGTATTCATAGGTTCATAGATTAGTACTAAGCTAACCCATACCCGAGCCATTTATAGCCTATTAATTATATCCTCATTCAAACCCTGCACCTTGTGTTTGTAAGGCAAACACCTTAACCATTAGGCCACCCTCCCACCCTACTGTACATATCCCTGCCAATCAGTATTACTGTACATATCCCTGCAAGTCAGTATTATTGTACATATCCCAGCCAGTCAGTATTACTGTACATATCCCTGCCAATTGGTATTACTGTACATATCCCTGCCAGTCAGTACTACTGTACATATCCCAGCCAATCAGTACTGCTGTACATATCCCTGCCAATCAGTATTACTGTACAGATCCCTGCCAATCGGTATTACTGTACATATCCCAGCCAGTCGGTATTACTGTACATATCCCAGCCAATCAGTATTACTGTACATATCCCTCCCAATCAGTATTACTGCACATATACCAGCCAATCAGTATTACTGTACATATCCCAGCCAATCAGTATTACTGTACAGATCCCAGCCAATCAGTATTACTGTACATATCCTTCCCAATCAGTATTACTGTACATATCCCAGCCAATCAGTATTACTGTACATATCTTAGCCAATCAATCAGTATTACTGTACATATCCCAGCCAATCAGTATTACTGTACATATCTTAGCCAATCAATCAGTATTACTGTCCATATCCCAGCCAATCAGTATTACTGTACATATCCCAGCCAATCAATCAGTATTACTGTACAGATCCCTCTGGAAGCTGTTCTGTGTTCATCATTATCCTTGTTATTTTCCTCAAACAATCTTGATTCTGCTCAGTCAGTGTCATGATAGATTCCTTCAGTATCCATTATCTCCCACAACAAGTTCCTATCTCAGTGAGTCACTGTCAATTTAAGTATCTCAAGTGATCTATCAGAGCCACTGTTATTTACCACACCCACTCCTATCTCCCACCCAGTCACTGTAAGACTCCTCCTGGAATCTGTTCTGGATTCATTGTCATCATTATGATTTACTACAACCAATCTAGATGTCACTCAGCCACTTTGACTGTAGGGTGCCCCTCCCCCCACCCTCTGGGATCCAACATGGATCCAGTGTTATTTACTACACCAATCATTACATCATACAGTCATTATTGCTGTGGTGTCCCCTGGGATCCATCCTACTTCCACTGGTATTTAACAGACTAATCCTTATGTTAGTCAGTCACCATTAGTGTAGGTGTCCCCTGGGATCCATCTCCTTCGATTACTATTTACCAGACCAATCTGTATGCCACACAATCACCATTACTATAGGCATCCACTAGGATCCATCCTGGGCCCATCGCTATTTATGAGTTTCACAGGTGCACTAGAAGGCATCTTCCCATGAACATTTGCAGTAACATACACTAATGACATGGTCATCTGGGTGAAAGATAAAAGTAATAGCAGCTTTAGCAGTACTGCCACCCGCTGCTAAGAAAGCGGCTTAAATGGTATCATGTATAAAGTCTCACTGTAATCTTCTCTAAACCTGAGGCCATGTAATCTGGACCCCTCAAAACTGTCAACATTTTTTCTCTGCTGGCACAGAGGGATGAAGCCCTGACTGCAGCCCAGATGACCCAGAGTTAGTTAGCAGCTTGGGTGACTGATGAAGCTAGCAGGGGAGATACAGCAGATCGAACAACAGATGCATCCATCTCCTCAGAGGATAGAATGCAAAAGACATGGATCAGGGTCAGGCATTAGGCTCACCAAGCCACCGATGTATAGCAGCATTCATGGTGGGCATATTGGAGTGTGTATATACACGCAGAAGGTATTGTGAGACCTCATGGTGGGCATATGGGAGTGCGTACATACACACAGAAGGTATTGTGAGACCTCATGGTGGGCATATGGGAGTGTGTACATACACGCAGAAGGTATTGTGAGACCTCATGGTGGGCATATGGGAGTGTGTACATACACGCAGAAGGTATTGTGAGACCTCATGGTGGGCATATGGGAGTGTGTACATACACACAGAAGGTATTGTGAGACCTCATGGTGGGCATATGGGAGTGTGTACATACATGCAGAAGGTATGGAGGTGTGTACATACATGCATAAGGTATTGTGAGACCTGCATTGAAGCAGTTCACTCATTGTCCTGCTCAGGGGTGGGGTTAGGACCCCCATCATAAATGTCCTTTTAGCCAGGATGCAATCATGGAGACAAGAAACCCTCTGGGCTGCTTGAATGACACCTACCCAGATGACTCTTACTTCCGTGGTTATGGTAGACTCCTCAGCACAGAGGAAAGAAGGGGCTCATGGTCTTTTGGAGGAGGCTTGATGGTGGACACACATGAGAAGGAAAAAAGCTAAGAAAAAAAAGATTGAGCAATTTTGACAACTACTGGGTTGTTAAATCACACCAAGGTAGATACCTAAATTTAGTTACGATTTTCAAATATCTGAGGTTACAGGAAGATCCATTCATGTTCTAAACATCACACATTCATAATGTCCTTTTCAAAGTGAACATAGTGCTCAGTACTGGAGTAGAATTTCACACCTGCTTACTGCTGAGGCCAGACATGTGCCCAGGAAGGACATTCTGTTGCCTGATGCGGAGTATGAGCAGTCTGTGGTCGCTAACAGTTCGGCCAGCCTACTACAGACTGCTGCAGACTATAAGGTGCGATTAACAAGAATGGTGATGAGTGTGTTAAGAATGGAAGACTATTGTATCACTGTACGAAAACCTGCAGTCCTCATCAGTTTCTCCTCCTGTATGATCTGCAGGAGGTCATATTTGAAACACTGTCCCCATTTTGGGCTACTTACTAGATACTAAGGTAGTTGCACATCATTTCTGCAGTTGTAGCAGAACCATTCACTCTGGTCATACATCAATACTCATTACAGTGCTGGACAAAGTCCTTATTATGGCTTCCCAAAGTGTAAAACAATCTACTGATGTATTTCAGTAGTGTTGGCACATTGTGCACAGTTAAGGCCAGCCTTAAGGCCTTTTCACTCTACTGACACTGCATATAATGGTTTTAGTAACATAAGTGACTTCATGTTTCAGTGTTTTGGATGTTGCACATTGCTAGGCTACAGTGGTAATTATTATTGCTTACCATGTACTAACAGAGCCTATTTATCTCTTGCTGTTATATATAATATTTTCTTATATCCACCTTATTCAATGTTGTACAAGGTTTTGTGATTAATGCTTTTATTTTATCCTTGTACATTATTTTACTAACATAACACGTCTTTGGTGAAAAGGAGCTTCTAAATTCAGTTGACTTATATTGAATGAATAAAGAAATAGATAAGTGACCAACTAAATAAATGAATAAATAAATGCAGACCATTTTTGTTTTATTGTTTATTTTTCTTATTACCGAGAGAGCTTTTCTTATAAGCTTGACCCTGTTAAAAAGGTCATTCTAGCCTAGTAGGAAATGCCCATTAACTTAAATAACCAAAGGGTTGTTAATACATTACATATTAGATATTAAACCCAGATTACATTTCACTGCGTACTGTACATGCAGATGAGGTAGTCTTGGAAAAATAACACAAAAGAAGTCTCCAGAACTCAACAGTCTTAATGGTAGGAACACAGATCCTAGTGATCGAACGCTTAGTTTCTTTACAGTTCATTTTCAATAATTATTTTAGAGCTAACACAAGTGTGTGTGTGTGATGGGGGAGGGAGTACTTGAATTAATAATACATTATATTTCTTGAGGTTGTACTTTGAGACAAACAAGTAAATGCATCAGTAAATCCCAAAGTGGCATAAAGCTTATGTATAAGTACATGATTCATCACCGAACTGTTTCATTACAAAAGCCCTGCAATAAAGCAGAGTAGCATTCAGTGAATGATGTGTTAGAGGCATTAACATTTCTGAAGAGCAGATAAGCTCGGATGATGTTAACTGCACTTAACATTAAGTTCTGATTACCATTTTTATCATCACAATCGTATGTGCTTAGAATAAAGAATTATATTTGGTCATATATATGTTTAGTCATTTACATTAAGTCATATTAGTCTAATGGTAGAAAGAGGCAGATAACCAATCTAGACTGCCTTTTTAGTCAGCTTAGCATGCAACCTTCACGCCATCCCTCCTGTTCCTCCTGTTCACGGCCACCTGAATGCATCTGGTGATTCTCTGTCCACCTTTCATTCTCATAGCTCATTCCATAGGTCCACAGCCCTAGCCATAAAGTAAGTGCCATTGCACATACAGTGAGTAGCTGGTTCCTGCAGTATAAATTTTACACCAGCTTTTCCCTCATCTTTCCCGCTCAGTGTGGTCCTACATATTTTCTACCCATATCATTTCCCTTACTCCTTCTGGTCCTGTTTTCTACCCATATAATTTCCCTTACTCCTTCTGGTCCTTTTTTCTACCCATATAATTTCCCTTACTCCTTCTGGTCCTGTTTTCTACCCATATCATCTCCCTTACTCCTTCTGGTCCTGTTTTCTACCCATATCATTTCCCTTACTCCTTCTGGTCCTGTTTTCTACCCATATCATTTTCCTTACTCCTTCTGGTCCTTTTTTTCTACCCATATCATTTCCCTTACTCCTTCTGGTCCTGTTTTCTACCCATATCATTTCCCTTACTCCTTCTGCTCCTGTTTTCTACCCATATCATTTCCCTTACTCCTGTTTTCTTACTCCTTCTGGTCCTGTTTTCTACCCATATCATCTCCCTTACTCCTTCTGGTCCTGTTTTCTACCCATATAATTCCCCTTACTCCTTCTGGTCCTGTTTTCTACCCATATAATTCCCCTTACTCCTTCTGGTCCTGTTTTCTACCCATATCATCTCCCTTACTCCTTCTGGTCCTTTTTTCTACCCATATCATTTCCCTTACTCCTTCTGGTCCTGTTTTCTACCCATATCATTTCCCTTACTCCTTCTGGTCCTGTTTTCTACCCATATCATTTCCGTTACTCCTGTTTTCTACCCATATCATCTCCCTTACTCCTTCTGGTCCTGTTTTCTACCCATATCATTTCCCTTACTCCTGTTTTCTACCCATATCATTTCCCTTACTCCTTCTGGTCCTGTTTTCTACCCATATCATTTCCCTTACTCCTTCTGGTCCTGTTTTCTACCCATATCATTTCCCTTACTCCTGTTTTCTACCCATATCATTTCCTTTACTCCTTTTGATCCATAGTGAGTTTAATTCCATATCCTTTACTCTCTGGTTATACCCTTATACTTTTGCTCCATTCACCCTTCATGTGGCTTTCTTTTAGACTCCTTCCAGAAGCCTGTGATCCATCTCCTGGTATGAAATCAATAACACATAATAATAAGGAGTCATCTGAACCCCACAGCCCCATATAGCAGGAGGTTTTGTGCTTCTAGATTGTGTCCTGTTTGTTAACCAGATAAGTGAGATGGTCTCAGGGTTCCTTTTTAATTATAACCCAAGACAAATAGTATCTATCAATATCAGCCAGTTTAAAATATATATAAACATTTTTATATATATATATATCTGCTTGGCTATATATATATATATAGCTAATATATTAATATATAAGTTAGAGTGTGTATAATAGAGGTTTTACCATATTATGCACTATATGCACTGCATGATATTAGTAATGGCTGTATATATGGCATATTTTGCAGACATAATGTGCTGTCATTGGAAATTGTAGTGCCTGGGAATAACAGAATCATACATCATGTGAGATGCAAACCCCCAAAATGGAAATCAGTAGTGGTGGTGTGTAATTTTTGCATTTGCTTTTTTCGTAACATCAGCTGTGATTCAGTGGGACTGTGTTTTTGTATTGTCTGGAATTAGCTGAATTAGGCAGTAACTGACTGTGTCAAAGCAGATTTTTTGTACACTTAAAGAGCTTTTTTCCCAGTGGAGGTCACTGCACAGGAGGAAATCTCCTTTAACACCACAGTATGGTAACCTCAGATGTAACCCTTATTCCTATGTCAGCTGATGTTAGGACAGAAGCTGAGATAAGCCAGGATGTTATTTTATTTTTATTTTACATTTGTTTACCGGGGAGGTCCGACTGGACAGAGCTGTTCGTTTTCAGCGGAGGCCTGGAGAGAAAAGCTCCAGAACAATTGCAAACATACTATACATAAGATATTTACGTGAGCATTACGGTTTACCCAAGCAGACTCCAAAGTATTTCTTCTCAAGTAGGTAGAAAATGTTGGGGGTATGATGGGGGAAGAAACAGGTAACTGGAAATGTACGTTTTGGGAGTGTAATGAGTTGGCAGACTTTAAACATTCCCTGCAGAGCACTCTGTCAGGAATACTGGGTGAGCAAATGATTTTAACTAAGAAAATGATTTTCTTAGCTGTGATACAGGATCTGAATTGCCTAGACATAGTAAGGCATTGTTAAATTTAGTTCTGATGGCTACCAAAAAAAGCAATTACTAGAAAATGGAAAACAAAATCTAAACCAAATATGCTTGAACTAGTGAATATTGTAAAAGAGATTAAAAAAAACAAACAAAAAAAACAGGAGCTTGAATATTTAGAGAAAAAGTAGAAGCAAATTACACAGAAAAATGGAATTTGTGGGAACAATGCATACAGAAAAATGTGCTAGAGAAGAAATGCAGTTTAAGAGAAGGCAGGAATTGAATAATTCATGTAATGTTGCCTAGATTATAGAATAGATAAGTTGTGTGATGTATAATGTTTGCAACTGTGAACTTGTTAATGCTGTTTGATTATTTTATATAAATATAGGTTTGCCTATGTCGCAAGTGTTAATTCAATAAAAGTGTTTTAAAAAGAAGACAGCCAGGATGTGATTATTTATGAATAGTCTTGAAGGCAACTATAAGGTGCAAATAAGTTTATTGGAGAAGTTCATAACTGCAACCCATTTTTAAAGCTTTTCATTGATGAGGTGATTTTTTTTTGGTCTGGCTGCTCATTGGGTAATCCTCTTATGGACTTTCACTTTGTCATAAACATGGCCTGGTAGATTAGCCTGCACAATTACTTCACACAGTAGCTTTGAAAGTAATGCTGGTTGTGCCAATGTCTCCTGCCTTTTGGTGTAAGAACATTTTTAATTATTTAGAGAACAGCAAACTTCTAGTGCACTTCCTTTATTGCAACCTCCATGTCTTGTATGAGGGTCTATCACTCATCATTGTGGAGTCCAGATGCATCCAGGAAGACATGGCTTCTAACTTGTTAGATATTTAACCTACTCTGTTTTTCATCTTTTAGACTGATTTCCAAACAACGTAGCTTTAAAATGTTTGCCCCTTTTCCCTTCTGCAACTATCAAGCTTTACTTCCCCTCCTGACCCATTCATTGACCTCCTGCCACTGCCTTGGAAGGACATTATGGACAAAGACTAGTGAGCTGCTGAACTCAAACCACATTCTGCAGAGAGCTGGGGACCTTTTGAGGATGTCTTGCATTCCCTTCTCTTTGCTGACTGCTGCATAGTGCAATGCTTACAGTGTCAAACCCCACACAGGTGCACACTTTTGTACACTCCCTGTGCTTTGTGGGACTGCATCTGGTCCTTGGTGGGTTTGCATTTCTAAGAACCATTGTATGCAGAGTGCAGTTGCTGTAGGACAAAACCAACACACTCCATCAAGTTTGAAAAGTCCATTTCAGCTGCTTACCTCCATTCCTTCCTAGCTACAGTGTCCAGTACCCTGGCTACTAAAAGAACTAGGTTCAGTCAAAGCTGCAGCCCCCTGTGTGGACTGAACAGCATTACTTTGGGCTTTTCTCATTTAGGAAACTGATGTTTCTGAGCCAGTCATTAAAAATATTAGATCCAACCTGCAGCATATTGGTAAGTGTTGCTGCTTTGTCTGTGTGCTTTTTCTGTTCATGAATGATAAAAAACAAGAGGCCCCATTACTGAGCCTGTGTAACCAGTTTACTAAGTAAGATTGTCAGCTTCATACCACACATGCATAAAGCCTTGACTAACAACCAAGGTGACCACTGTTTGATTAGTGGTCATGGCACTGCAGGAACTAAGGGGAGGATGGAGAGATATAAAGGGGCTATGCCCACGCACCTGTCTTGGGGGCTGGAAAGAGCATGTGCTGGCAAGTGTAAAATGGGCATATTGTTGTTGATGATACCAGTGAGCAGGGATTAAGCTCACACTGCACTGACTAGTGTAAAAGAGGTGACCATCGATAGTTGATCGACTGCACAAACAAGAAGTTTCTTCATAGACTCCCACTGCACACTCCTTGACGGCAGTGCATCAGATAGGCACATCACCACAGAGTGAGATGTTCACTATTTCCCATTGCACACTCCTTGAGGGTGGACCACTAGATAGGCACATCAGCACAGGGGTGAGATGTGCCAGTGCATATTCCTTGAGGGTGGTGCACCAGATAGGAACATCACCATGGGGGTGGAATGTTCGCCATGTCCCATTGCACACTCCTTGAGGGCGGAGCACCATATAGGTACATCACCATGGGAGTGGGATGTTCACCATGTCCCATTGCACACTCCTTGAGGGTGGAGCACTAGATAAGAACATCATCATGGGGGAGGAATGTTCACCATGTCCCATTGCACACTCCTTGAGGGCGGAGCACCAGGTAGGCACATCACCACTGGGTTGGGATGTTCACCATGCCATGAACCAGTTAAAGAGTGTGATGCCATGCAACCTCAAAATGAAATAAAATAACCAATGACAGAGTGTGGTTCATGTAGGGGGCTGCTCTGTAAATCTGTTTAGAAAGTTTCCATAAATAACCAACAACAGACTGAGGTTCAGTTAGGGGGCGGCTCTGTTAATCTGTTTAGAAAGTTTCCATAAAATAACCAAAGACAGACTGAGGTTCACGTAGGGGGCGGCTCCATAAATCCATTTAGAAAGTTTCCATAAATAACCAATGACAGAATGAAGTTCATGTAGGGCCGGCTCCGTAAATCTGTTAAGAAAGTTTCCATAAATAACCAATGACAGACTGAGGTTCATGTAGGGAGCGGCTCCGTAAATCTGTTTAGAAAGTTTTCTTTCTGTTTTACCTACATAAAATGTTTTACATTGTTTACAAACAGCTAACTACATTAGTCCTTGAGATTCACAGTTTCCTTTGCCAAAAGAAACTTTAGTAGAACTAGCATTGGGTAAAATTACACTACTAGTTTTAATAATAAACGGGCGTGAATTATATCTTCTACATTTGACTGTCCCTCCCAAATGGAATCATATTATCTCTTTTCAAAATCTTCTTTATATTGTTGTTGATTTTATAAACAAAGTGCAGTTTGTCAGCAGTCCATGGAATTGTTAAAATCTAAACAGTCCCATTGCACACTTCTTGAGGGCGGAGCACTGTATAGGCACATCACCATGGGAGTGGGATGTTCACCATGTCCAATTGCACACTCCTTGAGATTGGAGCACCAGATAGGAACATCACCATGGGAGTGGGATGTTCACCATGTCCAATTGCATACTCCTTGAGGGTGGAGCAGCATATAGGCACATCACCATGGGAGTGGGATGTTCACCACATTCCTTGAGGGTGGAGCATCAGATAGGAACATCACCATGGGAGTGGGATGTTCACCATGTCCCATTGCCCACTCCTTGAGGGCGGAGCACCAGATAGGAACATCACCATGGGAGTGGGATGTTCACCATGTCCAATTGCACACTCCTTGAGGGTGGAGTACTGGATAGGCACACCACCATGGAGGTGGGATATTTACCACAGAGTGTACCATTGCATGCAATAATGCACAGCAGATGCTAGCATATCAGGAAGGGTTAGTACCACAAACACTAAAGCTCACAGTTTGATGGTCCCACTGACACCAAGCCTGAGCTTTGCCCTTGGTGACAGAGAAACAAGTGGGATAGTTGGACAGCAGCAATGAAAACAATGGTCTGGTCATTGAGGATGGACCAAAAATAAATAAAAGAGAAAGAGTTTACAGAGTAAGGTTCACTATATAACACACTCAGGCTCTGGCAGGTAGTTGGTGATGCATTCTACATAGTTCATATTGCATCCTACTTCATGCCGAGACATGCTGAAGAAGGACTGACAGATAGTCTGAATCTACTGAGGAGTGAGTAATAGATAGTGTCACTGACAGAGAAGAGAGTGATAGATGGTGTCAGTAACAAAGGAGGGAGTGAACGATGGTGTCAGTGACAAAGGGGGGAGTGAAGGATGGTGTCAGTAACAAAGGGGGAGTGAACGATGGTGTCAGTAACAAAGGGGGAGTGAACGATGGTGTCAGTAACAAAGGGGGGAGTGAAGTGAACGATGGTGTCAGTGACAAAGGGGGGAGTGAATGATGGTGTCAGTGACAAAGGGGGGAGTGAACGATGGTGTCAGTGACAAAGGGGGGAGTGAACGATGGTGTCAGTGATTAAGGGGGCAGTGAGTGATGGTGTCAGTGATTAAGGGGGGCATGAATAATGGTGTCAGTGATTAAGGGGAGTTAACGATGGTGTCAGTGATTAAGGGGGGTGTGAATGATGGTGTCAGTGATTAAGGGGAGCATGAATGATGGGGTCAGTGATTAAGGGGGAGTGAATGATGGTGTCAGTGATTAAGGGGGGCGTGAATGATGGTGTCAGTGATTAAGGTGGTGTCAGTGATTAAGGGGGGAGTGAATGATGGTGTCAGTGATTAAGGATGGCATGAATGATGGTGTCAGTGATTAAGGGGGATGTGAATGATGGTGTCAGTGATTAAAGGGGAAGTGAGTGATGGTGTCAGTGATTAAGGGGAGCATGAATGATGGTGTCAGTGATTAAGGGGGGAGTGAATGATGGTGTCAGTGATTAAGGGGGGCATGAATGATGGTGTCAGTGATTAAGGGGGGCATGAATGATGGTGTCAGTGATTAAGGGGGGAGTGAATGATGGTGTCAGTGATTAAGAAGACATGAATGATGGTGTCAGTGATTAAGGGGAGTGAATGATGGTGTCAGTGATTAAGGGGGAGTGAATGATGGTGTCAGTGATTAAGGGGGCATGAATGATGGTGTCAGTGATTAAGGGGAGTGAATGATGGTGTCAGTGATTAAGGGGGCATGAATGATGGTGTCAGTGATTAAGGGGGGCATGAATGATGGTGTCAGTGATTAAGGGGAGAGTGAATGATGGTGTCAGTGATTAAGGGGGGCATGAATGATGGTGTCAGTGATTAAGGGGGAGTGAATGATGGTGTCAGTGATTAAGGGGGAGTGAATGATGGTGTCAGTGAATGATGGTGTCAGTGATAAAGGGGGAGTCAATGATGGTGTCAGTGATTAAGGGGGATGTGAATGATGGTGTCAGTTATTAAAGGGAGCATGAATTATGGTGTTTGTGATTAAGGGGGGCATGAACGATAGTGTGAGAGATTAAGGGGGGGCAGGAATGATGGTGTCAGTGATTAAGGGGCATGAATGATGGTGTCAGTGATTAAGGGGGGCATGAATGATGGTGTCAGTGATTAAGGGGGACATGAATGATGGTGTTAGTGATTAAGGGGGAGTGAATGATGGTGTCAGTGATTAAGGGGGCGTGAATGATGGTGTCAGTGATTAAGGGGGCATGAATGATGGTGTCAGTGATTAAGGGGAGTGAATGATGGTGTCAGTGATTAAGGGGAGAGTGAATGATGGTGTCAGTGATTAAGGGGAGTGAATGATGGTGTCAGTGATTAAGGGGAGAGTGAATGATGGTGTCAGTGATTAAGGGGAGTGAATGATGGTGTCAGTGATTAAGGGGGGCATGAATGATGGTGTCAGTGATTAAGGGCAGAGTGAATGATGGTGTCAGTGATTAAGGGAAATGATGGTGTCAGTGATTAAGTGGGGCATGAATGAATGTGTTAGTGATTAAGGGGGAGTGAATGATGGTGTCAGTGATTAAGGGGAGTGAATGATGGTGTCAGTGATTAAGGGGGGTGAATGATGGTGTCAGTGATTAAGGGGAGAGTGAATGATGGTGTCAGTGATTAAGGGGAGTGAATGATGGTGTCAGTGATTAAGGGGGCAGTGAGTGATGGTGTCAGTGATTAAGGGGGGCATGAATGATGGTGTCAGTGATTAAGGGGGGCATGAATGATGGTGTCAGTGATTAAGGGGGAGTGAATGATGGTGTCAGTGATTAAGGGGAGAGTGAATGATGGCATCAGTGATTAAGGGGAGTGAATGATGGTGTCAGTGATTAAAGGGAGAGTGAATGATGGTGTCAGTGATTAAGGGGAGAGTGAATGATGGTGTCAGTGATTAAGGGGAGTGAATGATGGTGTCAGTGATTAAGGGGGCATGAATGATGGTGTCAGTGATTAAGGGAATGATGGTGTCAGTGATTAGTGAATGATGGTGTCAGTGATTAAGGGTGAATGATGGTGTCAGTGATTAAGGGGAATGATGGTGTCAGTGATTAAGGGGATGAATGATGGTGTCAGTGATTAAGGGGGGCATGAATGATGGTGTCAGTGATTAAGGGGGCAGTGAGTGATGGTGTCAGTGATTAACAGGGGAGTGGGTGATGGTGTCACTGATTAAGGGGAGAGTGAATGATGGTGTCAGTGATTAAGGGGAGAGTGAATGATGGTGTCAGTGATTAAGGGGGAGTGAATGATGGTGTCAGTGATTAAGGGGGGAGTGAATGATGGTGTCACTGATTAAGGGGGCAGTGAGTGATGGTGTCAGTGATTAAGAGGTGAGTGAGTGATGGTGTCAGTGATTAAGGGGGGCATGAATGATGGTGTCAGTGATTAAGGAGAGAGTTAATGATAGTGTCAGTAATTAAGGTGTCAGTGATTAAGGAATGATGGTGTCAGTGATTGATTAAGGGGCATGAATGAATGTGTCAGTGATTAAGGGGAGAGTGAATGATGGTGTCAGTGATTAAGGGCAGAGTGAATGATGGTGTCAGTGATTAAGGGGAGAGTGAATGATGGTGTCAGTGATTAAGGGAGTGAATGATGGTGTCAGTGATTAAGGGGGAGTGAATGATGGTGTCAGTGATTAAGGGGAGAGTGAATGATGGTGTCAGTGATTAAGGGGAGAGTGAATGATGGTGTCAGTGATTAAGGGCAGAGTGAATGATCGTGTCAGTGAATGATCATGTCAGTGATTAAGGGGGGAGTGAACGATGGTGTCAGTGATTAAGGGGAGAGTGAATGATGGTGTTAATGATTAAGGATGGCGTGAATGATGGTGTCAGTGATTAAGGGGGAGTGAATGATGGTGTCAGTGATTAAGGGGGAGTGAATGATGGTGTCAGTGATTAAGGGGAGAGTGAATGATGGTGTCAGTGATTAAGGGGAGAGTGAATGATGGTGTCAGTGATTAAGGGGGGGCGTGAATGATGGTGTCAATGATTAAGGGAAGAGTTAATGATGGTGTCACTGATTAAGGGGAGAGTGACTGATGGTGTCAGTGATTCAGGGGGCGTGAATGATGGTGTCAGTGATTGATGGTGTCAGTGATTAAAGGAATGATGGTGTCAGTAATTAAGGGGGAGTGAATGATGGTGTCAGTGATTAAGGGGGGGCATGAATGATGGTGTCAGTGATTAAGGGGAGAGTGAATGATGGTGTCAGTGATTAAGGGGAGTGAATGATGGTGTCAGTGATTAAGGGGGAGTGAATGATGGTGTCAGTGATTAAGGGGGAGTGAATGATGGTGTCAGTGATTAAGGGGGAGTGATGGTGTCAGTGATTAAGGGGAGAGTGAATGATGGTGTCAGTGATTAAGGGGAGAGTGAATGATGGTGTCAGTGATTAAGGGGGCAGTGAATGATGGTATCAGTGATAGTGAATGATGGTGTCAGTGTTTAAGGGGAGAGTAAATGATGGTGGCAGTGATTATGATGGTGTCAGTGATTAAGGGGCATGAATGATGGTGTCAGTGATTAAGGGAGTGAATGATGGTGTCAGTGATTAAGGGTGAGTGAATGATGGTGTCAGTGATTAAGGGGGCATGAATGATGGTGTCAGTGATTAAGGGGGGAGTGAATGATGGTGTCAGTGATTAAGGGGAGTGAATGATGGTGTCAGTGATTAACAGGGGAGTGGGTGATGGTGTCAGTGATTAAGTGAATGATGGTGTCAGTGATTAAGGGGTGAATGATGGTGTGAGTGATTAAGGAGTGACTGATGGTGTCAGTGATTAAGGGAGAGTGAATGATGGTGTCAGTGATTAAGGGCGGAGTGAATGATGGTGTCAGTGATTAAGGGGAGAGTGAATGATGGTGTCAGTGATTAAGGGGAGTGAATGATGGTGTCAGTGATTAAGGGGGAGTGAATGATGGTGTCAGTGATTAAGGGGGCAGTGAGTGATGGTGTCAGTGATTAAGATGGGTGAGTGATGGTGTCAGTGATTAAGGGGGAGTGAATGATGGTGTCAGTGATTAAAGGGAGAGTGAATAATGGTGTCAGTGATTAAGGGGGGCATGAATGATGGTGTGAGTGATTAAGGGCGGAGTGAATGATGGTGTCAGTGATTAAGCGGAGAGTGCATGATGGTGTCAGTGATTATGGGTGGAGTGAATGATGGTGTCAGTGATTAGAGGGACTGATGGTGTCAGTGATTTGAATGATGGTGTGAGTGATTAAGGGCGGAGTGAATGATGGTGTCAGTGATTAAAGGGAGAGTGAATGATGGTGTCAGTGATTAAGGGGGCAGTGAGTGATGGTGTCAGTGATTAAGATGGGTGAGTGATGGTGTCAGTGATTAAGGGAATGATGGTGTCAGTGATTAAGGGGAGTGAATGATGGTGTCAGTGATTAAGGGGAGTGAATGATGGTGTCAGTGATTAGGAGAGTGAATGATGGTGTCAGTGATTAAGGGGGTGAATGATGGTGTTAGTGATTAAGGGCATGAATGATGGTATCAGTGATTAAGGGGGGTGAATGATGGTGTCAGTGATTAAGGGGGAGTGAATGATGGTGTCAGTGATTAAGGGAGAGTGAATGATGGTGTCAGTGATTAAGGGGGGCATGAATGATGGTGTGAGTGATTAAGGGCGGAGTGAATAATGGTGTCAGTGATTAAAGGGGGCATGAATGATGGTGTGAGTGATTAAGGGCGGAGTGAATGATGGTGTCAGTGATTAAGGGGAGAGTGAATGATGGTGTCAGTGATTAAGGGCGGAGTGAATGATGGTGTCAGTGATTAAGGGGGGCATGAATGATGGTGTCAGTGATTAAGGGGGGCATGAATGATGGTGTCAGTGATTAAGGTGGAGTGAATGATGGTGTCAGTGATTAAAGGGAGAGTGAATGATGGTGTTAGTGATTAAGGACGGAGTGAATGATGGTGTCAGTGATTAAGGGGGGCATGAATGATGGTGTCAGTGATTAAGCGGGGCATGAATGATGATGTCAGTAATTGGGGGGAGTGAATGATGGTGTCATTGATTAAGGATGGTGTGAATGATGGTGTCAGTGATTAAGGGGACAGTGAATGATGGTGTCAGTGATTAAGGGGGAGTGAATGATGGTGTTAGTGATTAAGGGGAGAGTGACTGATGGTGTCAGTGATTAAGGGGGGCATGAATTATGGTGTCAGTGATTAAGGGGTATGTGCACAATGGTGTAATTGACTAAGTAGGGAGTGAAAGATGTTGTCAGTGGTTAAGGGGGAGTGATATTGTCAGATAATTGTAAGGGAGTGATTAATGGTGTCAAATGATTGATGAGGGAGTGACAGATTGTGTCAGTGATTAAGGACGGAGTGGTTAGTGGTTTCAGATGATTAAAGAGGGAATGTGAGATGGTATCGGTTACTAAGGCAGGAGGGATAGATGGTGTCATTGATTAAGGAGGGAGTGAGAAGTGGTATCAGATATTTGAGGAGGGGGTGGTAGATGTCAGAGAGAAGGGAATGATAAATGAGGAGGAAGAGATAGCTGGTGCCGGTGATTGAGGAGGGAGGGATAGTGTTCGATGATTAGGGACAGAGTGATCAGTCGTGTCACATCACTAAGGATGAAATGACACAAGGTGTCACTGATTAACAAATGAGTCATAGGTAGTGTCAGATGATTAAAGAGGATGTGATAAATGGTGTCTTATGATTAAGAAGGGTGTGATAGATGGTGTCAGTTGAGGAGGGACAGGTAGATGGTGTGCGATGACTGAGGAAAGGGTGATAGATCATGTCAGATGGTTGTAGATGTAGAGATAGATGGTCTTAGTGACTGAAGTGAGAGTTATAGGTAGTGTCCGATGATAGAGGAGGGAGTGATACATGGTGTCAGTGATTCAGAACTTTATGACAGAAGATGTTAGAAAACTGAAGAGGGAGTGATATGTGGTGTTAGTTAACTGAAGAGAGAATGATATATGGTGTCAGATAACTGACGAGGAAGTGATATGTGGTGTCAGATAACTGAATAGGCGGTGATATATGGTGTCAGATAACTGAAGAGTGAGTGATATGTGGTGTCAGATAATTGAAAAGGGAGTGATATGTGGTGTCAGTTAACTGAATAGGGGGTGATATATGGTGTTAGATAACTGAATAAGGGTGATATATGGTGTTAGATAACTGACAAGGAAGTGATATCTGGTGTCAGATAACTGAAAAGGGAGTGATATGTGGTGTCAGATAACTGAATAGGGGGTGATATATGGTGTCAGATAACTGAAGAGTGATGTGAGGGTGTCAGATAATTGAAAATGGAGTGATATGTGGTGTCAGTTAACTGAATAAGGGGTGATATATGGTGGTAGATAACTGAACAGGGGTGATATATGATGTTAGATAACTGAATAAGGGTGATATGGTGTTAGTTAACTGACAAGGAAGTGATATGTGGTGTCAGATAACTGAAAAGGGAGTGATATGTGGTGTCAGTTAACTGAATAGGGGGTGATATATGGTGTTAGATAACTGAATAGGGGGTGATATATGATGTTAGATAACTGAATAAGGGTGATATATGGTGTTAGATAACTGACAAGGAAGTGATATGTGGTGTCAGATAACTGAAAAGGGAGTGATATGTGGTGTCAGTTAACTGAATAGGGGGTGATAGATGGTGTTAGATAACTGAAGAGGGAGTGGTATATGTTGTCAGATAACTGCTGAAGAAGTGATAGTTGGCATCAAATGGTTGAGGTGGGAGTGATAGTTGATGTTAGATGCCTTAGTATAATCAAAGTGCTTGGCAAAGAAGAAGTGGGCCCTTTCTGTTTGTCTTGCTGCTGCTAGTCTGTCAGCATTGAGCTAGTTGTGTGATATATATTGTCAGATAACTGAAGAGGGAGTGATATATGGTGTCAGATAACTGAAGAGAGCGATACATGGTGTCAAGTGATTGATGTGGAATGATATATAGTGTCAGATAACTGACGAAGGAGTGATATACGTGGGAGTGATATATGGTGTCAGATAACTGAAGAGGGAGTGATATGTGATATCTGATAACTGAGGAGGGAGTGATATGTGGTGTCAGAGAAGTGAAGAGGGAGTGATATGTGGTATCTGATAACTGAGGAGGGAGTGATATGTGGTGTCAAATAACTGAAGAGGGAGTGATATGTGGTATCTGATAACTGAGGAGGGAGTGATATGTGGTGTCAGATAACTGAAGAGTGAGTGATACATGATGTCAGATAACTGAAGAGGGAGTGATACATGGTGTTAGATAACTGAGGAAGAAGTGATAGTGTCAGATGATTGAGGTGGGCATGATATATGGTGTCAGATAACTGAGGAAGGAGTGATATTTGGTGTCAGATAACTGAAGAGGGAGTGATATGTGGCATCTGATAACTGAGGAGGGAGTGATATGTGGTGTCAGAGAACTGAAGAGGGAGTGATACATGGTGTCAGTTAACTGAAGAGGGAGTGATACATGGTGTCATATAACTGAGGAAGAAGTGATGGTTGGAGCCAGATGACTAATGTGGGAGTGATAGTTGATGTTAGATGCCTTTGTATAATCAAGGTGCTTGACACAGAAGAAGTGGTCCCTTTCTGTTTGTCTTGCTACTGCCTAGTGTCTGTCAGCATTGAGCTAGTTGTGTCATCACCTTTCCATTTGTAAAACCAAACTGCATTTTAGAGAGAATAACATGCTGGTTCACATAAGCAGTGATCTGATATATAACTTTTACACTAGTTTGGTAAGGTGACTTATGGGCTTGTGGTTTTCCTCCTTAAAATGACCCCCCCCCCCATTTATTTATTTATTTACATTTCATTACTGGGAAAGTCCAACTGGATAAGTACCCATTTTCAGAGGAGGCCAGGGGAGAAAAGCTCCAAAGTATTACAAAAGCATTTTAAAAACAACGATTTTACAATATTCAATAATAATAATACGATAACAATAAAAACAAATCTACAGTTTAAATAATTATACCAAATTAGACATAATTTGAAGACATTGGTCAAGAACAGATACACTTTGTATGCCACTGATTTAATATTTTGAGAAATTTTAGCCAGTTTAAAGAAATTAAAGATAAGTTACTATAATACAAACAGGGACTGCAATATGAAGTGGGGGCAAAAACTGGGTTACTGCACATTTAGATAGACAGTCAGGGAAAGAAATTGATTGAAGTAAGGGAGTGAGTGAAGAAGGGGCGTACGGAGGTGTAAGGTATGAAGAGGTAGTGGCTCATATCTAGGGATATAGTTTATCCCATGGATGAGCAAGAACAATGACAGATTTTGCCTATCAAGTCTTTCAGAATGGTTTTAAAGGACTGGAGGGAGGGTATTTACCTAATGGATACAGGTAAGGCGTTCCAGGCCTTAACAACATGGTACAAGTATAGACAATGGCCAGTATATTTGATACATTTGTGCACTATAATGACCAACTGAGAAAATAGTTATGTAGAATAATATTTAGTTTTAGACAAGTAAGACAGATGCTGGATAATTTTACAGGTGGTAAGAAGCTGTGTATATCTTAGTTGCTGGGGTCGTTCTAACTAATTTAGGTTTTTAGTGCTATAAACTGGCGGGTTCTGAAAGGGGCATTTGCTGCAAATTTAGTCACTTTATTATAGCACTGTTCAAGTTTTAATTTTTTGTGATACCTGGAGGTTAGTGAGGATGTGAGCACAATAAAATAGTGAGGTGGGGAAGAGGTAACTAATGGCAGGTGTACTTTTAGTTGCATTGGTTCGAAAGTTTTTGGCTCTGTAAAGCATCTCTATTTTTAGGGAGTTTTTTTTTTTTATGCAATTTTCTGCATGCAGGTTGAATTTAAGATTATCATCCACTATCATCACTAATAATTTGCTATGAGAATCGACTTCAGTGGTTGTATTATTAAGTGAGAGGATTTAAAATTTTGCTTTTTCATGACAGAGGTATTTGGGAAAAAAGAAGTAGTTTGCGTTTTTTTTGGGGGGGATGTTGAGCATGAGTTGTGAATTACAAAGCAGTGGTGCAGTGGTGAGTGTTGTCATCTCACAGCAAGAAGTTCTCTGGTTTGATTCTCGGCTGGGGTACCTTCTGTGCGGAGTCTGCATGAGTTTCCACCGGGTGCTCCGGTTTCCTCCCACATTCCAAAGACATGCATCTGGAGTGTTTCTCCCTGGGCCTCTGCTGAAAATAGGCTCTGTCCAAGTCAGACTTTCCCAGTAAACAAATATCAAATAATAAATGTTTCAGTGGCTGTTAAAGCTTCCAGAGTAATTTTTTTGGAGATGTACCAGGTTGTCTGATGTGTATATGAGTACAGAGTCATCTGTGTATTGTTATTAAGGAGCCCTGTTGTGTGGATGCATAGAGAGTGTCTAGGGGTTGGAAGGGTGGCCTAATGGTTAAGGTGTTTGCCTTGCAAACATAAGGTACAGGGTTTGAGTCTCACAAGGGACAATTGGCTAGGCTTAAAATGTCTTGCAAGGGCAGTTAGCTTAGTACTAATCTATGAACCTATGTACAATGACCTATGAATCTATGAACCTATGAGTGTTGATGAGAATGTTAAAAAGGAAGGGACCGAGGATAGAGCCTTATAGTACACTGGTGGTGACTGGATGTTATGTGGTGGAGGACCATTTTATTGAGTGATACCTACTGGATAAGTAACTTTTAAAACAAAGAAAGGTTGGATGAGATAGACCTTGTGAGGACATTTGAAGTAGAAGTTTGTGGTGATAAAGTGTGTTGAAGGCTTTAGACAAGTCTTAAAATAAGCCATTATCTCTAGCTTTATTGACAGTATCTATAAAGGTTAGAAGTGCAGTGTTAGTACTATGGGAGGGATGGAAGTCATGTTGTGTAGGGGATAGGAGTTCTTCCTGCAGGAGATAACTTAGCAATTGTTTTTGAATGCATTTTTTCAAGTATTTTAGAGGGGGGGTAAGATTGCTGTAGGTCTAAAGTTAGCGATGTCTGTTCAATTTCCTCCTTTGTGTAGAGAGATAATGTGTGCTTTTTTCCAGAGAGAGAGAATGTAAAATTCCTTGAATGACCTATTTATAAGGATTGAAATAGGACTGGCAATGCTACTGGCTGCTATTTTAAGGTACTTGCTTGGAAGGTCATCAGCTGAAGTAGAGCTTGGTTTGAGATTGTTTAAGAGGAGTTTTATAGAGGATGTAGGCACAGGTTTGAATAAATATTTATGAATATTTAGGAATGTTTATGATTTTGCAAGGTGTGGGTAATCTGCACTTTGGAAAACTTATGCTTATCAGAACAGGACAAGATAAGTGAACAATGAACCTAATTACTTATAGAAGTTAGAAGGTTATCATATAACGTTGTTGTGGGCCTTTTCATCTTTTTGCATAATCGTAATGTAGTCATCTGGCTATGCTAAATGGTTGGCTTAAACCTGGAAGGTGGAGTTCAGCTGTTTGGTTCACCTTGACCAGTGTAGGCAGAAGGAGGTTCCCAGTCAGTTTACTAGCAATGCAAAATAGCTTATAAAGTCACCCATGATCTTCATTGTGGTTTTGCTTGAGATTGGTGTGGTGTTACAG
This sequence comes from Protopterus annectens, assembly GCF_019279795.1. NCBI lineage: Eukaryota > Metazoa > Chordata > Ceratodontiformes > Protopteridae > Protopterus > Protopterus annectens. The sequence goes on from NC_056741.1 coordinate 50,778,655, forward strand.
TTCTGGTTTTTGCCAGGCAGGACTGTTTTTTACTCCAGTTGTAGAATTCGTTTGTTGTGAGGTTGGCTGTAATAAATACACATGCTTGCTACACCTCTGTTTAGAATGTTCCTACCAGACAACTTTTATTTTTATTTATTTTACATTTGTTTGCTGGGAAAGTCTGACTTGGAATGAAGCTAATTTTCAGCGGAGGCCCGGTGAGAAACGCTCCAAACAAGTCTTTGAAACATGGAAGAAAATGGAGCAGCTGGAGGAAACCTACATAAATGCAGGGAGGACATGCAGACTCCACACAGAAGGCACTCCAGCTGAGATTCAAACCAGAGATCCTCTTGGTGTGAGGCAACAATGCGACCGCTGCACCACTGCGCTTGTAAACACATTAACTGCCTCATCAACAGTGGGAGCTGTAGCTGTGCATCTTAAGTCTGCTGTTCTTAGCTTTTTAGTAACAACAGAGAATGGCAAGTGTCAGGGCTTGATTAGGTCTGAATGCTCATCAGTCCAATAATTTTCTAACCCGTCATTGTCCTGGTGAGGGTTACAGTGGTTACAAACTGAGCAGGGTAGACCAGAGTTTTCTACACTCTGTCAGTCACTAGCTCATCCTGCAAACATTCACAGGTGAACCAAGAGAGAGAGAGAGAAATATAATTCCTCTAACATGTCCTAGGTCTACCCTAGGATCTACTTCCCATATACCATGCAAAGAACACCTTCTCTGGGAGGTGCTCAGAGGATGTCATCACAAGGTGCCCAAACCACATAAACACTAAGAAGCAGTGACTCTTCTATGAGATTTAGTTAGACTGCCAAGCTTCTCAGTCTGTCATGGACAGAAAATACAGCTACCTTCTGAAGGAAACTCATTGTCTCAGCTTGTATCCCTGATCACATCCTGACAGGCACTACTCACAGATGATGCTATAAGTGAGGTTAGCGACACAGACAAATAGTAAATTGACAGATTTGTTCTATGACTGAGATCTTTTCACCGCAGCCTGGTACAATGCTTGCAATATTGCTAGTCCCGGGCCCCTCCACTAATCACTCCTCTGATCCCCAGTGCCTTTGTTCCTGAGCAAGACCCCACAATACTTACACTCCTCCACCTGATGTAGCTGCTGCCCCCTCATTCAGAGAGACCAATCTGCTCTTTTCCAAGAGAGGTCCATGATGTCTGATTTGGATGCACCGATTTTCATCATAGCTGTGAAGATAGGTGAAGGCTGCCAGCCTAGCCAGATAGAATATTGTAGATAATTCTGTCATTTGTAAATATTAATGTAAGCCAGAGGCTTGTTCTCTTAAATGTGAAAAGACTGCATTGGATATTGAACTGCAAAAATGTAACAACAGTGCACTCTGCTATAAAAAAGCTAAGTCAAGCATTATATGACTGTCTTTGATGTTCAAATTTGGAGCTGATATGCCTAGAGGGAGGCATCCTGCCTATTGTTTTAAGACCAGAGTTAATGGCTAGAATTTGCATGTATAAATGTCCTTTATTGCTCTAGTTTCTGACCCGGTATAAAGAATGTAAATGTAGTTTCTATTAGCCTGGGAACACCAGAGAAGTCTGAAGAATGATGTCATGTGAAGCAGCTCTGTGTTATCAATTTAAAGAGAGAATCAGAGAGCTCTGAGCATTTTGTCTTGAGAACATCCAACATCACCAGCACTGCTTGTTTCTATATGTACGTTATTTAGAACTGTGCTTTCTTAGAAATAGATAGGAATTAGGAAGATCAGACTAAGTGTTTTTCTGTGTTGATGTTAGAACTTTTCTACAGTATTAAGTATTTCTCTGTGATCTCTGAACTTATGACTAGCACTGTGTAGTAAGAAGTATTGTCTTGTGTTTTTATTATTTATTATTAAATATTTTTAAACCTTTCAACTGTGGCTGTTTATGTAGAGTTAATTTAAGCTCTAGAGTACATTGCATGTATATAGTGATGTTGTACCAAGTCACTCCAAATACATCTTGACTGTTAGGTCACACTTACCATTTGGACATTAATATTGCACAGTAATAATTGGACACCTTTTTATGGGCCTTTGAGTAGCTGATAAATATTAGCTGGGTGGTGGCAGTGATTTCTACTGTATAGTCTTGGTAAAAGGAGCACAGCTGGAGAATCTGTGCCAGCCTTCCCCAGGAGTGTCTGTGTGGTTGTATATAACTTTTATCTCAAAGTGTGTGTGTGTCAGCTACTTGGGCAGGGACAGGAAGCACTGGTTGGACAGAGAGGGTGCTGGAGATTTTAGCTTGCCCAGCTGGCTGAGATCTGGACCCTATAGCTGTGCTAGTGGGGAGTCTTATTGGGGACCTGAAGAGAATGGGAGAAACCAGCCTCAGATTGACTGTGATCTCTGTGTGCTCTAAAGGGAAATTGTACATTACTGTATTTGTATTTATTATCCTTTCCCTATATGGACGCCCCTCACTGGTGTTAGTGGTGAGGATTGAGGCTCCTTGATTGCAGGGCCAGTGCACGGGCATCACAGTAGCTGCTCCACAATCAGCAGTTAATCACTTCATTGCACACTGAAGATCACAATCACTTGAGGCTAAGAGAGCAGCATTAGCTGCAAACAACAAAAATGCCATCCTCATACCTCCCCAGTGAGCAGTGTCCACACTTGGTTAAACTTTATATTCTGTATACAAAAAACAGACAGGGCACACCAGTGATGGAGTACTATACCTACATTAAATGTGTCTGACGTAATGTGAAGAATATGGGAACACCTCTGACTCTTCAAATATAGGGGCCAAATAGTACATTACAGTGGTCCCGAGAGCCTGCACAGTTGTAGCACTTCCCACAAGACCTTCCAGGGTCTGAACTTATATGACTTCTCCAAGTCCATGAAAAGCAGTTAGGCAGTACTGGAAATCTCCAGCACCCCCATCACATACCTCTCAACCTCTTATCATAAGAAATGTGGACAAAGCCTAAAATAACGGGGAGACAGAGGCCCAGAAAATAGGAACAGATTTTAAATATTGCTTATATTAATTTAGAAAATTGCTAAAATAACAGTGTTCATGTTAGCATGCATTTTCTGAAGTATATGAAGTCTGAAACTCAAATTTATGTCATTATTTAGTGACTTTAATCCTCAGTGATTTGCTAGAAAACCACACAGTTTATGAGGAACAGACCAAAAATATGACATAAAAATCTGGACATTCTGTAAAAATCTGGACAGTTGAGAGGTATGCGCTGTCAATATCTGTGCAAAGATAAGAACTGGCCAATAGTTCCATGGAAAGGATTGAATTCAGATCATTTCGCCAGAAGCTAAGGTTTGACTTTTGTCCTCCACAGCACCTTGATATATGCTTTTCCACTGCGGCAATGGAGTGTGAGTTTTCTTTTAACTCTAATGTGCCATCCCCTTCCTTTTTTGAAAATGGGGACTGGACTGCTTCCCCAGCTTGTTAATCCAGATGTACTATCCTATCTTTCCACACAGAATTGAAAATTCATGCTAGCCACACCAATGGTGTCCTCTGTCACCTTCGAAATTCCAGTTGGATCTCATTCAGTCCTGCAATCTTGCCACAATGGAACTGTATAATTGCCAATGTGACTTCATCTATTCTATTCATATGGAATCAGTTCCAAAATCTTATTCTGACTGCCTCCTCAGTGCTGAGCATGCTCATGAGATTTAGAAGATTCTCGGAGTACTCCTTAACAACATTCCAAGTCCAGGTCAAAATTTCTCCACCACTGGAGTAATCCACACCACCCCCTGCTGAGTCACCATATTGTCAGGACCTCTTGAGGCCATTTGAAAGTGATTCTACATGGCTTCACCAGAGTCCTCCAAAATCCCTGCCATGGATCCTGCCTTCCTCTTTTGCGATAACTGTCAGATCTGGAGAACCCCTGTTAGCATTGCATGGAAGGCCTCTTTCTTTAACCTGATAACCTCTCTCACTGATTCTGTCCATCAGCATTTGCTCTGATTACTCCAAGACAAGTGCCGGGCACCTTTTTGTCACAGCTACTTGACACCACTTCAGTTGTTAATGTGTTGAATAAGTCTGTTCAGTCTGAACCTCCCTAACCTCTTTATGTACAAGGGAGGAGCTTTGCTGGAAGTGAGAGTTGAGCTTATCCTGCTCAGAAGCATTGACTATGAGTTCCAGGGGCACTCTAACTACATGCTTGAGTTTACTGGGTCTCTCCAGCCACTGCCCTCGTCATTTAAGCAACTCACCACCAAATGGTGATCAGTAAATAGCTTAAGCACCTCTGTTGACCCAGGCATCCAGAACATATGATTTCATATCTGATAACATGACTGCAGACCCAAGCAGCTCTTGTACCTAATACACTTATAAGCATCCTTTTGTGTGAACACTGTGTTTATGTACAATCTGTGAGCGGCACTGATATCCCACACAGTTATTCATGTTTTCACCAGTGATAAACATGGACCATAAGATGTTAAAAGTCTCCCCTGAAGAAACTCTCTACCTGCTGATTCACAAGACAGACTTTCATTCAAGCAGGTGATAAAGGTGTCCTTCAGAAGAACACAAACCTGTGTCTAACTAAATTTGCTGATGATTGCAGGCTAATTGTTATTTGCACAACTTCTGGTACAACTTCAACACAGCTTGGTCTAGACGTTGCAAAAAACTGCAGTAAAGAAAATGGGCTTAACCTAAATGCTTAAAATGCAATTTTGTTAAATTTGGAACATAAAGCTGATCCATGAGCTATAGTAAAGAGGTGACCTTCTCCAGACCGATTCAGTCATCAGAAAGCTTGCTACCTTCTTTGACAATTCTCCCATTGGTCATTATTTTACTATAGCTGTCAAAAAATCTTTCTGTGTGGCTCAACTAATATCTAATGACATCTCATCTAGAGCAAAAGAAGTGATCATCTGTTTCTGTTCATCTCTTATCACACCAGTTTTTGTAGACAATGCCTCCTTTGGCATGTATTGATCTAAACACATTATAATTAGAAAGACCTCTGAGGTTCCTAACTAAAAAGATCACAGATGGGAAAAATGTAGCTCTCATGACAAACTTGCACCCATATCCTTATTCTCTGCATCTTATAGACTCTTCATGGTGATTTCTGTTTGCATTTAAGGCCATGATGGACCATGACCCATGATCTCCCACACCTTCACAAAACTAACAGCACCAGAAACACTTATGCTAATGATTTAAATCTTCACCAGTAAATGAACAAGATGTACTGATGTGATAGTTTACTCTACAAAAAGAGTTGGGAGATGAATCTATCTATTCATATTAAACAGAATGAACACTTCCACCACTTTTAAGGTGAACCTTAATAACTGGATAGATAGCCACATATTCTCTCAGGGCCTGTCTTAAGTTTCCTTCCTTGAGGCAGGAGGTATCATATGTTGACGGCTGCTGGCAAGGCTTTAATTGTCCTTAGACTAATCAGGCTTGTACTTGCCATGACCCTAATGGCTGACTTAGCAGTGCTACAGTTGTATACCACAGGCTAAAGTCACAGGAAGTTTTTTGTGGGTGCTCTCTGGCTTTAAGTAAACACAGATAGTCTTTAGTATTTTGTCTTCACCTATATGGACTTTAATTTAAGAAACGCTCTACTTATTGATTCGCTAGGCAGCCTTTCATTCAGTCAGATGGTGAAGGTGCTCTTGACAAGAATAGCCAAACTTCTGGCGGTGTTGTAGTGAGCCATGTTATGCAGCGTTAAGGCAATGCTGGTCATCTGTAAATTGCGCTGGGTTACAGTATGAGCTCTGGTTACACACGATAGCAGCATTTTGATAAGAAAATGCATCTCAATTATATATGGTCTTCTTATCCGTTCTTGTCTTAGTGCAGTACATTAAGAAGAAAAGGTGTCATTAAGGTTATTAAAGTGTTTATATTGCTGCAAAAATGACTCATTTGGGAAGAACTGATAAATTTCCGGTAGCAATGGAGCTGTGGTTAGTATATACTGATGGACTGGAACAGTTTTTTAATGTTAAACACATTGCTAAAGTTAAGCACACATGCTTGATGGGTGCTTCCATATATGAATCAGCCACAAACCAAAAGAAAAATATAAACAAATCATAATAATGTTTAAGTGCTATTTTAGCGCATACCATTTATAAGATCTGAAGTATTTGATTTGAATTACTGCAACCACAAGACAATGGAACTATGACATTGTATACTGCTGAGAAGAAATTGTGTACATTGAAGTGTTAATTAATTTTGGATTTAGACATAACAGTTAGAGAAAGATTTCTTAGTGATATTTGCAATGAAGCTTCTGAGAGAAAGCTGTTATCTGAATTGAATTTAACACATACAAGACCACTCAAAATAGCACTGAGTATGGAAACAGCAGACATTTTGTCAAGTTTGTACTGGGCAAAGACTTGACTTACAAAGTTAAGCTTTCCTGTGTTGCACTCCCAATCACTGTTTTCCATTGAAAATCACTGCTGACATAGTTTTAGTGGTACTGCGGCAGTGATTTCTTTGTTTTTTTTTTGGGGGGGGGGGGGTTCCCTCCTCTTCATGTTTGTGCTGCCATGGCATTGGTATATATAAAGTTGGGGAGTAGCATCCCAATTGGATTCCCATGTAGAAGAGCTTATTTAAAATCTTCTCATTCAGTTAAATTCCTGACCAGCTGAAATCAGGGGGTTGGGTTATCTTCAAGTGGTAACTTGGGAGGCTGAGTGGGTGGGGATTCATAGGTTAAACCATGACACTTAACAGTTGAGGAGATGTGCATTGGTTGGTACAATACCTAAAGCTGACATTCAGAAGAATAATCAGAAAGGTAAATTATTTTGCTGTTATTATAATAATAAAAGCAGAGCCAAAGGTAACTTTCAGAGATGCAAAATGTCACAGCTGTGGAATTTGGAGTGTATGAAATGGTCACATTGCAGTAAAATGTGGTAACAAGTGAAAAGTAAAAATAAAAGGTTTCATGAAAAGAATATGAAATATGCTACTGAAGGGGAATCAGAATTAGCAGCATTTTCATGCATAAAAATAAGGGAAAGCAGTATTCATATTTACGTTTTTATATTTATATCTATTTTGTAGCAGAGATACAGGGACAATTGTGCTGATTATGTTTGAGAAAATGTTTCACTGGTTCCAGAGGAAGCATTGAAAGCCATAACATCTGAGCTTAAAATATACTGTAGAGAGTTTGTTGGTACTGGTCTGATTATGGCTACAATATGCTATGAAAACTAAAAGGAACAGTGGACAATTGTTATGAAGGAAGGTCTTACTTTGTGCGGAAGGAACTAGTTACAAAACAATAAAGCCTGTGAATCAATGTGTTGAAAAAGTTAAAAGTCATTAAAGGAAATGTTGGAATACATAATGAAACTATTTGTGAGTAGCCAGATGCACTGTGTGGTATGAAAGCACACATTCTGGTAATTGAAGGTTTCTCCAAAGTTTCTGAAAATTCAGCTGCTGCTATTTGCAATGAAACAGAGAGTTGATAAAGAATTAAAGACTAGTAAAAGTGGATCTAATCAGCCTAGTAAAGGCACATACAGTACACTGCACCTTTTGTTCCTGTAACAAAGGAGGACAGGACTCTTCACCTATGTAGTCATGTCAAGTTAACTTAGCTACTAACACCAGAATGCATCCATTACCAAGAGCAAAATAATTACAGTCTGTTTTCCTGAAAACTGATTAAATATTTGATTCTAAACAAGCAGGGCTGGATCCAGTATTAGATGACCTAGGCCCAACTATCAACATTAAGTAAATAAATAAAAAAAACTTTAACTACAACTGGTTCAGATCCAGGAGAATGGAAAAATCACCAAATGCAAGAAATTCTATTCACAAATTATTTTCTTTTCTCTCTCTAGTGCCTCTGTGTATGCACTTTCAAGGAGTACAAAAAACTTTAAAACACAATCAACTTTTATAACAAAAACCTTCCCCAATTAATTAATCAGGAAGCCAATTATTAAATAAAACACTGCCAATTTACTTCTGCGTTTAGTCCTAGAGGGACTAATGTACCAAACTTTAAAATCAACGCTGATTCTTTATATAATAATTTTTTCCTTAAGTAAAACATCATTTTCATAAAATTTTATTTGTTCATGGACACAACCCCATAATAACGAAAAAGTGCTGTTTTGTTTGTCTTTAAAATGCAAAGCTATTACTTTATCTTCCCTCTGGCTGCATATATCCCTGATATGTTCCATAAACCTGACTCAAAACATTCTTTTTGTTTCTCCTATATAAACTAAATTACAGGGCCATCTTAGAGCATAAACTATTCCCTTACTATTACATGAGAAACTTTCTTTTGGAACAAACCTCATGTTATTAATAAAATCAAAGTTTTGTACCACATAAGGACATATAGCACAGTTCCTATAACTAGTACTCCCATTCATTATAACATTTTTCACCAAATTTACATCAGGTAAAATAAATTTCCCATGTACCAACATGTCTTTCAGATTATTTCCCCTTTTAAAAGAAATAGAAGGCTGGCTTGGAAGGAAATTATTTAAAGTTTTATCTTTAAGTAAAAAAAATTCCAATAATATTTAATAAATTCAATAATTCTCCCACTTTCAATGTTATTTGTAGAAACAAAATAAAACTTTTCCTAAATACTATTTATCTTAACATTTTCATATTTATTAAACCTTTCTTTTGTTTCTTGGGAAGAAATCCTTTCTCCATGCTTAAAAATGTCCATTACTTCCATTACCGTATTAGAATTATACCCTCTTTCCAAAAACATTTGAGCAGATTCCCTTATTTCTTCCTCTAGAACTTCTCGATTGTTACAAATCCTAGATAACCTTAGGAATTCTGCATATGGAAGTGAAGCAATGGTACGAGGAGGATGGCAACTAGACGCATGGAAAAACTGACTGCCGTCAGTAAACTTCCTATGTACCATTGACATAATCCTCCCATCTTCCAAGCCTTCTAAGGTAATATCTAAATATGGCACTTTATTTTCATATTGCAAACCATCAAACTCTAAATTATACCTATTTTGTCCTATATCTGTTATAAAACCTTCCATTTTATTTTGCCCTGCTTCACAAAAAAAATGAAATCATGGATGTAACGATAGTAAAATTTAACATGTTCTCACAAATTCATGTCTATAAAGGCATTCTGTTTCAAAGTATGCCATGAACAGGTTTGCATACATGGGGGCAAAAGGTGCCCCCATGGCTGTACCTTGTTTTTGTCTATACACTTGATTACTAAAAACAAAGTAATTATTTCTCAAACAGAAATCCACCAGCTCTATTATATAATTAGATGAGGGACAGTCAACTAAAAATATAACAATGAACAAAGACCATCTTCATGTTTTATAGATGTATATAAACTTTTCACATCTAATACCATCCAGTATGTATTACTGGTCCAAATTAGTGTTGAAATCTTATTCAGAAAATCACAACTATCCTAAATATATGAAGGTGTCTTCTGTACATACGGAAGGAGAAAATTATGCAATAAAAGACCTATGTTATGTAAGAAATACCTACATGCTGAAACAATCGGTCTTCCTGGTGGATCATTCATACTTTTATGTAATTTAGGTAAACAGAAAAATGAGCCAGTTCACATTTGGCCATCAACAATTTCTTCTGTACATCTTCCTTCCGAAAATAATTAAGTCTAACACTTCTATTTAATAATTTTTCAAACTCTTTTTTACTTTTTCATACAATCCGATCTTACTTTTTTCATAAACTGATTTTAATATTTGATCCCAAACAAGAAGGGCTGGATCCAGTACTAGGTGACCTAGGCCCAGCTATCAACATTAGTTAAATAAAAAAGTCCATTCCTCTATTCCTGCTAGACTGTTCATTAACAGTAAAAAAAAAAAAAAAAAAAAAAAAAAGTCCCTTCCTGATTTGCTGGTCCTCAATATTAAATATAAAATGTCCATTACTGCTGGGCTATTCATCAACAACATTAAATCCTGCTAGGCTGTACACTGCCAAAGACGTCCATCAGGTTTTCTGCTTAACAGCTCAAATCTCATTGGCTCTATGTCCCAGCCCAGCTCTTCTTTCATTGGTGAATGATTTGAACCAATGAACTTGGAGGCAGAGCAAATAGGAATGTGAGTGTGAACTATGGATCACAGGAGCATTAGCAATAAAGTCATTTCAGTTCAAGTACCACTTATTTCTTTCTTTCCTTTATGAAACAGACCATGTAGGTATGGGAGCAGCATTCAGTCCAGCAACACTGTGTGTGTGTGTGTGTGTGTGTGTGTGTGTGTGTGTGTGTGTGTGTGTGCGTGTGTGTGTGTGTGTGTGCGTGTGTGTGTGTGTGTGTGTGTGTGTGTGTGTGTGTGTGTGTGCATGTGTGAAATGCCCCATTTAGAGGCCAATCCTTAGTTAAGCATCTTCTCTTGCACAGTCAAACCCTGTACCTCAGCCACAGATGGCAAAGCCCTTAATCCTCCACACCAAGTGCCAGACCCCCATTAACTTATTATTTATTTATTTTTTTGGTAAATCACTGAAAACCATAGCTCTTAACCTTGCATCTCCAAAATGAGGGAAAACTACCTCTTATAATGTGGAATAAATGAACTAAATACAGAACACTTGCTAACAACTTCAACTAGGAAGCTCACAGATAATTAACATGTCTTACTTTATACTTATAAAAAGTTATTTTGATGAATTAATATGATTCCGTTTTATACATAATGGTTATCAGTTTAACATGTCTTACTTTATACTTATAAAAAGTTATTTTGATGAATTAATATGATTCCGTTTTATACATAATGGTTATCAGTTTAACATGTCTTACTTATACTTATAAAAAGTTATTTTGATGAATTAATATGATTCCGTTTTATACATAATGGTTGTCAATTTAAACATCACTAGCATGCTAATGAGAGTCCTAGTTACTGTGGGCTGCAAGGAACATGGACCTTTTAAAACTCAAAATGAAGAATATTCCTCTTACTGAAGTACACTTGAAAGATATGCTGAGGACTGCAGCCAGTTAATATCAGTCAAAGTTCCATTGTGGTAGACAAAATACATGTTGATCCAAAATGTATTGTTCTGTTAACCATTTAAGTGATTTAGAGTAGTCTAATTTTATCTAACTTCAGTTTTTGCAGAGCATCTGAGTTTGCCTCATATTTATGCACTGTCCTTGAGCAAGTCACTTAACTAGACAGTGTTTTGGATCAACTGGACATCTGAACTAGGCACTAAATGGGCCCCTGGACTGCATACCTAGTAGCTACCTATGAACCAGATTAGCTATGTTGTAAAGGAAGGAAATTTATTGCAGTATACGGAAGCATCATGTGACTCAGGTTCTTTGCAGGTAGTTCTTGCTCTGTTGAATGTTGATAGTGTGTTTATTATTTAGCTCTGAATAAATTGGACAGCACAAACTCTATGAGTTTAATGTTAAAATTTTAGTTATGAATACATTTTAATTGTGCTTGTTTTTTTTTTTTGTTTTTAACAGGGAGATAGGTGTGAAATGCAATGTGTTTGCGCAATAACAGTTTATCTAATACTTAGTGCACATGAGTAAGGCTATAAGCCATTAAAGATCTAATTCCTGTAGTAAATGGTTTGATTCCCTCAAGCTTCATTTGTTTTCTATGTGACTCTGCCAAGTTACTTCACCAGACACTACTCCTGGGCTACTCCTGTAAAGGGACACTTGTGTCCAGCAGGCTGCCCCAGGCTGTTTGCAAATGTGTTATACCTTTATTGTTTGAATTCCTGTACTCTTCATAGGTTCATAGGTAGGTACTAGGCTATCTGTCCGAAGGCATTTATAAGCCTAGCTGAAATGTGTTGGCTTTCGCCACCCCCTTAGATTAGTTCCCTGTGCCTCTGTCCAGCAGAGCCATTGCTGGGGTAAACTTTCTGTTTCCCATCCACTCGTCAAGGTTTCTCTTGAAGAGGGTTAGTGAGGATCTCTGCCTAATGTAGATTGGAATCTTTTTCCAGAACATGGGAAGTCTCTGGGACAGGAATCTATCCCCCCAGCACGTCCTATTTATTGTTGTGGTGAGGTTTAGATCCCTGGAGTGTGTGGCTCGAGGAGATATGGTTTTCCTTAGGTAGAGCATGTCCATGAATTCTGGGTTGGACATGGCCTTGTATGTCAGGCAGAGATCACCTCTGAGTAGGTGGTATGCAACCGAGTACAGCTGGAGTTTCTTCAGTCGAGCTGCATAGGGCATCTGCTTGAGGCCAGTGATCCTCTTGGTGAGGTACTTCTGTGGTCTTTCCAGTTGTTGCAGGTGTCTTGTAAGGTACATCCCAAATGGGGCGTTGTACTCTATGATGGGTCTGATGAGTGATGTGTAGAGGGGCCCAATGACCTCTTTCTTATAGATGCTAATTAGTATTTGACTGTACAATGTTTGTATATGAATCTCAGGACATCTCTTGTAGTTTAATGAGTTGCCAGATGCATTATACTGTTTGTATATGAATCTCAGGATGTCTCTTGTAGTTTAATGGGTTGCCAGATGCATTATGCTGTTTGTATATGAATCTCAGGACATCTCTTGTAGTTTGATGGGTTGCCAGATGCATTTTCACTAAATGTGAGGTTCAAGGGAAGAAAAGTTTCCTGTTTCTCATGCTTACTCTGTTATCAGTGTGACAGTGTTTTTTCTGTAAAATTTGAAATAAAAAGTTTAAATGAAATCCAAATATCTGTGATCATTTTAAAAGTAAAGAAGAAAACAGTATGTACACTGACAAGGTTTGAACATTGTTTATGTAACTGCCGAGAGACAGCCACGTAATAGGATACTGATATGGCTGGCAGAGGCCTCATTTATTACCCTGCATAAGACCCCATTTGTCCATAGCTTGGCTCTGTTAACTCTTGAAGTGTATGCTGCAACAATATAGTATTAGCCATTTAAATAGGTCAGACTTCTATTGAGTAATATCAGGTGGTATAGGTATTTTTGATAACAAAGAAGACATATGGAGGTCAAAACTAAGATGTGTAGGTGTCCAGCAAGCATGAGGCCCCCAATTAAAACAGTATGTTGTATGTACTAATATTTTTGATTTTTCTCTGACTTGTGAGTTGTAGAACAAAAACTGCTGCAGCATTTATATTGTCTTTAATTGTTTTCATTTATTCATTGAACTGAAGAACAAACTAATTCATTAATAATACTGGATTTTGTAATAGTCTAAACATGTTGCATTTTAGTAATATATTTTTTCTAATACCTGCTTTACAGCCTCCAGCAACTGCAAAGTGGCTGACATTTGCCAGATCATATAGTCGGCATTATTTAGAGTGATGATCAGAACCATCTGATCTTCAGCATACATTATGTAGTCATAGTTGCATTTTACTGTGACACAGTCTTCTTTAGAAGATCAGGCTGTAAAGGATTTCTGCTTTTAATTAAAAACGGATCCTCTTGCAGTTACAGCATAGGACTAAAGTTCTGACTTGTTAATGAGTTGCTTCTTCCAGCAAGGGTGCAGGGTTTGAATCTTTCCGCCTTTATTTACCAGCTGTGTGACATTGAGAAAGTCATATAACCAAACAGTGCTTTGGAGTAAATGTGAATTTGTACTAGGTTCCTTATTGGTCTCCAGGACTGTATGCTTAGTAGCTATGCATCTGCTGCAGTTGTTTGCAGGCCATTTCCTATTGCATAGATGATCTAGTTCAGGAAATCTTATGGCAATATTACCAGCACACCAGTTTTTTAATGCAATATAGACAATCTTTTTCTTCAAGAGCAGAAGGCACTGCATTTGTATATAAAGCACTGAAATGCAAAGTTGTTTGTGAGCAGCAGCCTCTGCGTTAGTAATAGTTCTCTTTAATATGGAATCATTCAGATAACTTACACTTCTGTAAGGATTGTTGATATTGACTTAGCATGCATTATCAGATGATTAATATTTCTTATGCTATCATGAATACTTTTATATTTAAAATGTGCTACACATGGCTGGATCTTATAGTATGATACAAAGTGATCTTTACACAGTTTCACATAGTTCATCCAAAGCTACCAATAAAGTACATATAGTTTATTTTTTCATAACAATAAGAGTATACACAACCAACAAAGTGGCTATAACTGCTGGGGGTGCAGGGGTTGTATATGGATGAAAGTGCCTCATCATTTAGTCAGTTTTTAATAATTTTTAATCTGACTTTGCAGGATTTGTGTGTATGCGAGTGTGAAATTAAGTTGAAATATTTTGGTTAGAGAGTGCATGCAGCAAATATAGAATATGTGACTTTGTCATTATTATTGTTAATTTTTTGTCACAGACATCTGAGGAGGATACAGTCAACAATGTAGCTATAATTTTGGGAGTTGGGGGATGTCTGTGAATAAAAATGACTGAACCTGCTGAGCTGATAAAGTTAAAACATCATTATTTTGATGATCAATTTCAACAATTGGCTTAAGTATTGGTGTCATTCAAAGGGGATCCAATGTCTGTCAGCTTGGGATGATATGCACGACAAGCCACGATGCTTTGCTAGGGACGGCTTGCACCTGTCACCCCTGGGCTTTCGGATATTGGCAAAGGCTCTTGCTACCCCCATAGTGCCTTTTTTAGGCAAGGCTCAAAAGACAAACCCACCTCCATAGGTATCACAAGGGATAAGAAACTAAGAGTAATGCTACTCAATGCTAGAAGTCTAAACCTCAAGATGCACACACTCGAAACTCTCCTTAGCATGGAGAACATCGATATCTGTGCAGTAACAGAAACCTGGTTCAGGACTCGAGAGCACCCCAGCACTACCAGGTTATACCTCATACCATGCTTTTCGGCCCCAAAACTTGGACCGAACCACAAAAGGAGGGGGAGTATTGATATTCATCAAAGATACCCACACCTCCAGGTTGGTGGCAAAGCACGAAGCATCAGAGACTATCCATGTTCAACTAACAGTGGGTAAAACTGCCTTCCAGTTTATAGCCTGCTACAGACCACCCTCCCAAACCCAGGAACCCCACTCGGCCTTCCTGAGAACACTGGAAAATATGAAGGTCTCTCCGAACACCATTATATTGGGCGACTTCAACTACCCAAACATAGATTGGGAGCATTACTCTAGCTCCAACACCCTTGCCCAAAGGTTCCTAGAATTCATAAACTCAAATGCTATGGAACAACGTGTTACCACTCCCACAAGAGGGGAAAACATACTGGACCTGATCATCACCAACATGGGGACTCTATGCTCCAGACCAGAAGTGTATCTCTCACTGGTAAGATCAGACCATAAACTGATCTCACTGGATATTCACATCCCGACCCCACCCCCTGCCCAGAAAACCACAGTGAAAAACTTCTGTAAAGCAAATTTCACACTCCTCAAAACCGAGGTGGAATCCTTCAAAGCCCCGGCCTGTGGAAAATCTGCCCAGACCGCAGAATCCTTTATAAATGCATTCTATGAACACCTTCAGGAATGCATGGATCATGCAATCCCAAATAAAACCAAGACCCAATCCTCCAAAGGCAGACGACCTGTCTGGTGGACCCCAGCCATAAACAAACTATACAATAGAAGGAGGAAGCTACTACATGATAGAGCAAAATCCCAAAAAGGGAAGGCATCTCTGATCAGTATTAGCAAAAAACTAAGGGCACTCATAAAATCGTCGAAGGCCAGCTTCGAGATAAAAATTGCACAGGACACTAAGGATAATCACAAGGCTTTCTTTAGTTATGTTAGGAACCTGGGTGGGAATTCCCAGATATGCTCAGAATTAGTCCAAAATGACAAAAAATACACTGATCCCACAGACATTGCCAACATCCTAGCTGACAGGTTCAGCGCAAACTTCTCCCTCCCCACCAAAGGGCAAATATCTATCCCAGCAGAGTGCTGCCCCTGACATCTCAGATGCTCAGGTGGGAGCCGCCCTCTCCAAAGCAAAAAACACAGCATCAATGGGACCAGACGGTGTCCCAGGCTGCATCCTACATGAACTCAAAGAAGAGCTAAACCCAAACATAAAACTACTGTTCAATCTCAGCCTTACTACAGGATATGTACCCAAAGAGTGGCGTACAGCAACAGTGGTCCCTCTCCACAAAGGTGGTGCCTCAACAGACCCTGAAAACTATCGCCCCATAAGCCTGACTAGCTTGGTCTGCAAAGCTATGGAAAGGATCATCATGGACCTCATAAATAAAGATATTGGGGACCTACAGACACTGGATCCTACCTAGTTTGGCTTTAAGGGCAGATCCTGCCTCTTAAACCTGGTTGACTTCTTTGAAACAGTCACCAAGGCCATTGACGAAGGGAAGGTGGTCCACACAGCCTATCTGGACCTCGCAAAAGCCTTCGAAACAATACCCCACTCGGGCATTATAGATAAGCTCACCAGCTTAAATATAAACCCCTATGTCACTAGATGGGTTGCAAACTGGCTCAAGGACAGAACCCACATGGTTAGAATTGCTGGAGCCATGTCAGACTCCAAACCAGTTACAAGTGGCGTCCCACAAGGCTCAGTCCTGGGACCTCTCTTGTTTGGTATATATTTCTCGGAGGTACAGGCCAACACGGAAGGACTGTGGCTGACCAAGTTCGCAGATGACTGCAAACTGGGTGCCATAATCGACTCTCCAGCCGACACAAGCATCCTCCAAAAGGGCTTCATAGAAACAGACAACTGGTGCCAGAGTCATGGCCTCAAGCTAAACGCCAAAAAATGTATAGTCATCCCCTTTGGCAAAAACAAAGTGCCCACAAATTACCACATAGGTGGTAATCCATTAAGTACAGAAGAAGTAATTAGGGACCTGGGGACCCAAGTTGATAGCAATCTCTCATTTGACAACCACGTGGCCAAAGTGGTTAGAAAAACATTTTATATAGCCCACCTAATCATGAAGGGATTCACATCTAGATTAGGGGAGGTCATTGTGCCTCTTTACTCATCCCTCATCAGGCCCATAATCGAGTACAATGCCCCTTTTGGAATGTACCTTACCAAACACCTGCAGCAACTGGAAAGACCCCAAAAGTACCTCACCAAGAGGATCAAAGGGCTCAAACAGATGCCATATGCTGCCCGGTTAAAGAAACTCCAGCTCTACTCAGTGGCATACCGCCTGCTCAGAGGCGACCTGTGCATGACGTATAAGGCCATGTCCAACCCGAAATTAAGGGACATGCTGCACCTCAAAAAATCCAAATCCCATCGAGCTACACGCTCGAGAGACTTGAACCTCATCACTGAAATAAATAGGACATGCTGGAGGGACAGATTCATAACCCAGAGGCTCCCTTCACTCTGGAATAAAATCCCAGTCCAGGTTAGGCAGAGTCCCTCATTGACTCTCTTCAAGAGGAATCTTGATGAGTGGATGGGAGATCGTAGGTTTACCCCGGGTATCACTTCTGTGTCACTGTTAGACAGAGGCACAGTATACCAACCTCGAAAAAGGGCATAGCAAAATTAATTTAAAATGGGTGGCGAAAGCCAAACATACTCTGGCTAGGCTTATAAATGCCCTAGGGCAGATAGCCTAGTATGAACCTATGAACCTATGAACCTATTAGTTTGTCTTTGCAGAACTAGTGTGCATTTGTGGAAAGCAAATTGGAATACTTTACTGAGGCAATTTTTATCACAGTCAGACATGAGATGTGTACACAGTCAACACTGTGGTTGTAATCATTGAGTACAAATGTTGGTGGGTTATAATGACAGCAGCTCCAATGGATTATTATAGTTGAAATGTTCTGAAATGAGAAGATTCATCATTACTGCTTCATCCATTTTATTTTGCTGCTTACAAGGAATGATGTTTAAAACTACACATACAGCACATTAAACCTTCTAAACCCGCACCACCAACACCCACATATAGCAACACTAAATCCACATATGCAGAGGCCCTTAACTGTAACCTGCCCAAGCAACAAAGACCTCTGAAGCTGAAACGCAAACAAACACCAATCACAACCAATGTGTCACATAGTTCACAACACCAGTGTGCCACCCAGCAACAGTCCCTAAGGCAAGACAATGTACCTAACACTTTAGTCATAGGTGACTCTATAGTCCGGCACACTGATGTCCCTCTCTCCAGGTTGAATAAGGAGAAAATTACAGTCAGCTGCCTGTCGGGTGCCAGGATCCGCCACATAACACATGCACTCAAGTCACTCCACAACAAGTACAAATATGACTCTGTCACTGTCCATGTTGGAGTGAATGACTTGAGACGTACCTCCCTGGACTACATGAAAAGAGACATGGAAGAGCTCTCGGATCATGTGGCCCAGGCAGGTATGACCCTAGCCCTGAGTAGCATCCTGCCTTCGCCCAGAATGATACCACAATATAAGGATAAAATGATTGACTTCAACAATTGGCTAAGCTTATGGTGTCATTCAAAGGGGATCCAGTATCTGTCTGCCTGGGATGACATGATTGACAGACCACGATGCTTTGCCAGAGATGGTCTGCACCTGTCGCCCTGGGATTCAGGTTACTGGCTAAGGCTCTTGCCACCCCTATAGTGCCTTTTTAGGCAAACTTCAAAGGACAAAACCACCACCGTAACAGGTACAAGCATGCAAAATCTGAAGGTAATGCTACTCAATGCTAGAAGTCTAAACCTCAAAATGCACTCTCTCGAGACACTCCTAAAATGGAGAACATCGATATCTGTGCAGTAACTGAGACCTGGTTCAAGGCTCCAGAGAGCACCCCTGCAATACCAGGCTACAACTCTTACCACAATTTTCGGCCACCAAACCAGGACCGAAACACTAAAGGTGGAGGAGTGTCAATATTCACCAAGGATATTCACACCACCAGGCTAGTTGGTCAACACAATGTGTCTGAAATTCTCCAAGTGCAACTAACACTAGGTAAGACTGCAATCCAAATTGTAGCTTGCTACAGATCCCCCACTATACCCCAAGATTCTCACTACACCTTTCTAAATATACTGGAAAATATTAAGATAGAACCAAACACCCTAATACTGGGTGATTTTAACTACCCTGCCATTAACTGGGAAAACTACTCATGTCCCAACACCTTTAGCATAGCGGTTCTTGGAATTCATAAATTCCAATGCCCTGGATCAACTAATCCATAGTCCCACCAGGGGCTCCAATATCCTAGACCTGGTCATTACCAACATGGGAAATCAATGCTCCATACCTATGGTCACCCCCTCGTTAGTCAGGTCTGACCATAAGCTAATCACCCTTAACATCCACCTCCCACCCCACCCCCAGTAAAGAAACCACCATAAAAAACTTCTCCAAAGCCAACTTCATGCTACTCAAGTCAGAAGTGACAAACTTCATAACACCCATGCAGACGGTAACTGAAAGTTCAACTGCTGAATCCTACACTAGGGCACTGTACGAGCACATCCACTCATGCATGAATCGTACCATCCCAAATAGAACCAAAATGCTCTCATGCAAAAAAAGGAAGCCAATCTGGTGGTCCCCTGCCATAAACAAACTTTACAACAAAAGGAAGAAACTTTTGTAGAAAAGAGGAAAATCCCAGGATGCAAAAAACTCCCTTACTAGCCTCAGTAAGAAACTGAGATGCCTCATAAAATCCTCCAAAGCTAGTTACGAAAATAAAATTGCCAAAGATTCCAAAGACAACCACAAAGCATTCTATAACTATGTCAAGAATCTAAATGGCAATGCTCAGATCTGCTCTGAGCTAAAACAGAATGGCATTAAATATACTGATCCAAAGGATATTGCCAATATCCTGGCAGATCGATTCAGTGCCAACTTCACCCCCCCACCCCCTAAATGGCCCATCTCAATACTGGAAGATTGCCAAATTCCAGTAATAACGGCCACACAGGTACAAAACGCACTCTCTAAAGCCAAGAATACAGCATCCATGGGACCAGATGACATCCCGGGCTGTGTACTTCATGAACTACAATATGAACTGGCACCTCACCTAAGTGTCATGTTTAATCATAGCCTCACCTCAGGTTTCGTGCCCACTGAGTGGCGCAGAGCTACAGTTATCCCAATCCACAAGGGGGGATCCACCTTGGATCCCGGAAACTACCGTCCCATCAGTCTGACAAGCCTTATCTGCAAGGCCATGGAGCGTATTATCATGGAACTTATAAACAAAGACATTGGCAACCTTCAAACACTGGACCCCACCCAGTTTGGGTTTGTGAAGGGCCGATCTTGTCTCCTGAACCTGATTGACTTCTTTGAATCAGTCTCCAGAGCCATGGACAAGGGTAAGGTGGTCCACACAGCCTATCTAGACCTTGCCAAGGCCTTTGACACCATCCCCCACTCTGGAATCATAGATAAACTTACTAAGTTGGGCATTAATCCCTATGTCACCCAATGGGTTGCTAAATGGCTTACTGATAGAATCCACACTGTAAAAGTAGCCAACTCCAAATCCAGCTCCAGACAAGTGACAAGTGTAATACCTCAGGGTTCAGTCCTGGGGCCGCTCTTGTTTGGCATCTACTTCTCTGAAGTACAGGTCAACACTAAGGGACTCTGGCTAACAAAGTTTGCAGATGACTGCAAACTGGGAGCCATTATTGAATCCCCAAATGATGTGGATACTCTACAAAAGGGCCTTACAGAAACAGATGCTTGGTGCCATGGGCTCAAGCTCAATGCCAAGAAATGTATTGTTATCCCCTTTGGGAAAAAACATGTATCCATGAATTACCATATAGGTGGCAGTACACTAAACACAGAAAGTGTGATAAGAGACTTAGGGACACAGGTGGACAGTGGTCTCACCTTCGATAACCACATCGCCACAACAGTCAGGAAATCCTTCTATGTGGCACACCTCATCATGAAGGGCTTTTCATCCAGAAAAAAGGAGGCCATTGTCCCACTGTACTCATCCCTCATTAGACCCATTATAGAATACAACGCCCCATTTGGTATGTACCTCTCAAGACATCTGCAACAAATGGAAAGGCCTCAGAAATACCTCACTAAAAGAATAACAGGCCTAAAGCAGATGCCCTACGCTGACCGTCTTAAAAAACTCCAGCTATACTCTGTCACATATCGTCTACTCAGAGGCGATCTCTGCTTAACATACAAGGCCATGTCAAACCCAGAGCTGTTGGACATGCTACACTTAAAGAAATTCCAATCCCTCAGAGCTACACGCTCCAGGGATCTAAACCTTGTCATCACAATAAACAAAACATGCTGGAGGGATAGGTTCCTGACCCAGAGACTCCCCAGACTCTGGAATAGATTGCCCATACATGTCAAGCAGAGTGCCTCTTTGGACCTCTTCAAGAGGAACCTTGACGATTGGATGGGAGAAAGGAAATTCACCCCAGGGATCACGTCAGTCGCCCTGCTAGACAGGGGTCCAGGAAAGTAAATAATGTGGGAAGAAATAGCCAGGGAATTGTTATGGCTAGGCTTGTATAGGCCCTAGGCTGATAGCCTAGTACCAACCTATGAACCTATGAACCTATTAACAACTGTTGCTGTATTAAAAAGAAATATAATTAAGAACTGTCAAAATCACATGCATTTTTGTATGGTCCTAAAAAGTGTGCAGGGGCCCATGGTTTGAAAACAGGCTGGGCCCAAGGTACACTTAATCCGCTGTTGGCCAGATGCATTTTCACTGAATGCAAGTTTAAATGCATTTTCAATGAATGTGAGTTTCGAGCTGAGAAGTTTACTGTTATTCTGTTGCTCATACTATGTATGTTTTCAAGATGAGACTGTTTTGCTTTGATTAACAGCCATCAATGTTTGTGCTATAACATCTGAAATAAAGGTTTTAAATTAAATTCAAATCTCTGTAATCATTGTAAAAGTAAAGAAGCAAATAATATGGATGCTGTCAGTTTTGAACAGTGGTCATGGCAAATGGGGAGAGACAGCCAAGTAATGGGACCCTGAAAAGGTTACAGGACTGGAGTGGGGAGGGAGTCTGAATGAATCTAATCAGTGTAGTGTGGCAAGGCTGTATCCAATCAGTGTACACTACTGCTGGAAATTTGTATCTAACTGATGTACAGCACGGGCAGGCTTTGTTCCAGGTGATTTTTGCCTCTTCTACCTGTTGTTTATTATTAAGCCCTGGCCCAGGGCTGTCCACTATTTCCTGCACTACACCATACTTCTCAGCTTCTTAGCACAAGGATCATGGACAATGCCAAAAATATTGGGGGGATAAAGCCCAAAAATATGGAGAGATGTTAAACACAGGTCTTAGAAAGTTGCTAAAATAACAGGTTTTATGTTAACATGCATTTTTTGAATGATATGTGGCCTGTAATCCAAATATATGTCATTATTTAGAGATGGCAATTCACAACGATTTGTCAGAAAAGCCACACATTTATGAGAACTAGACCTAAAGGAAGAGGAAAAAATCTAGGCATTCTGTGAAATTCTGGACAGTTGACATATATATGACCTACACATTTGTCCATGAGAGATACAGACCCTTCTCTCTGCAGGAAGTTAACCTCTCAATGACTCACAATTAGGTTGGATAGGAGACAGAGGTGAGATCGATCTATGGAGGGTCATCATCCAAGTAGCCATGAAATGTTCTTTAATCCTTCCAATCCCCTTCACCTTATTCCTATCATCCAAGGTCCACTGAATAATCTATTATGGTCCTTGTCCCAATGACTTGAGGGTCGGTCTTCTCCCACCAATGACCTGAGGGTATGTCTTCTCCCACCAAAGGGCCATCTATGTTTAAGAATGGCCAGGGAAACTACTTGACTGTAGTACCGCTATCATAAGCCATCCCTATACAGGACTGGTGAGGAGTGGAATTTAGTATTAACCTAACACCGCCCCATGGCGGCTGAAGTAAGCAGTCAGATCACCATCATGGCCTATAGTACCATCCCCCATGTGTCCATGTTCCCCATCCATATGACTGTGAAGGCTAATACAGAGCAGCTTGGTAGCAGCAATCTCATGTCCCAGTCCTCAGTGTTTTTTTTTTCTGGTGTAAGCCTCTGCTTCCTGAAGATTAGCACAGGAGACCAGACTTTCTGCCCCCCCCCCCCCCCCCCGGATGGAAAAACTGGCAATAGCCACTCATTCACCATCCTCTCCTCTGGCTACTTCAACTGCTGGGCTTGGTAATTGAACCCAGGTCATATTAGATGCAGTCTGTGCTGCAGTGCTAAGTATACTGTTGGCATTCTTGTACAGGTTGCTAAAGGAACAGATTCCATGGAAGCAGAAAGGCTAGGAACAGAGTCAGAGTAGAAAGCATATGGAGCTGGTTAACATGTGATAAACGGCAGATACATTATGATCAAGATCTGCAACTTAAGTTAGCTTCTGATGCTTTGACATATAGCATTGAAGCAGTAATTCAACATGTAAACCCTTAGAAGATCAAATAATGATTGCCTATCTTTCTAGAAGTCTTCCACTAGTAAAAAAAAAACAAAACAATATTTACAAACTAAAAAAAGAGGCTCTTGCTTTGATTTTTGGATTAAAGAAATTCCATGAGAACCTGTGGTGTAGAATAATCTGATTGATTACAAACCAGAAACCACTGATAACACTGGTGAGTGTAAAACAAAGAACTGACTCTGGAAGCTCCATGTGTTCAGAAATAGGCTATACATTTTATCAGTTTATGGTTACCAATTTTAATACGGAATGCCTAAAGGGGCTCTCTATTCAAATGTCAGGACTTGGAATGCTGAGTCACTACGTGGCGAAAACAAAAGGCCGAAAAAGAAGGAGAAGATTGAATATACACCCCTTTACTGAATATACACCCCTTTTTCCCTTTAAATGTTTTTGCAGGGAGGGGAGCTTCCACTCAAACTCACATACCAGATCTGTGATCGCCATACCTCAGAAAAAAGGGGGTATTCCGGGAAATGGGTCATGACAGATTTGGTTAAGTTTGAATTTTTGACCATTCAGTCTCCAAATTACTGGCCCAGTTACCTGTCTAAGGGACATGGAAATGCTGATGGTATCTAGAAATATATCATATCAGAAATTACTGAAATAACTAAGAAAATTACACAAAGCATTGAT